>NC_068990.1:66543158-66545113 GCF_001194135.2 Octopus bimaculoides | reverse complement strand
TCTCCCTCCCTGTCTGCCTGCATATGGGTTTGCATTAGTTTGTGTATATGTTTATGTGTGTCCATATATATATATATATAACAAGTATATACACACACACACACATGTATATCTGTATGTACCTATAAACAAAACACCACAATATATACAGACATCCGCGTACAAACACACACACACACACATGCATATACATACATATATACATACACACATACATACATACATACATGCATATATATATATATATATATATATATATATATGTATGTATGTATGTATATATATATATATAGTATTTTTAAACAACAAATGTTGTTGACAGCACCTTCGAAGTTTCGGTCAGCTTAGCCATCCTCGGACTGTTCGAAACTTCTAAGTCACCGTTAACAACATTCTTGTGTAGGAATGATAAATTCGTACTCTACAAGAGTATAGAGTAACCCAGCAGCTTAACGTTAATTTGCTTTTATCATAATTGAGCATAAAGACAAACATTATTACACACACATACACACATACACACACATACACACACATCCACACATACACACACATACACACACATACACACATACACACACACACACACATACACACATACACATACATACACACACATACACGCACATATACAGATAGATAGATAGATAGACAGACAGACAGACAGATAGATAGATAGATAGATAGATAGATAGATAGATAGATAGATAGATAGATAGATAGACAGACAGACAGATAGATGAACACATACCCAGCAACGATTTAGTCTTCCTAACATCGCCTGATGATATATGCATGATTGGCGTATGTTTTTTTCTATTGCTCAATCACAGAATAAAGGGAAGTTCTTCAAATTCATTGTAATCCGAGTGAAGTAGAAACAAGTGAAAGAGAGGGAGGAAGCTATCTGTTCACTGGAATTCTATTCCGATTTCTTACACAAAGTTACAAACATTTGCACCAAGTGTTTGTATAAATCATTGTTGGGGATTAAATAACATTTAGGTGGTGGTGTTAATCCTGGTGACAGATTAACGCTACCCCACCCCTCCACTTGAAATTGAAATTGAAAGAATCGGAAAAATTATGCAAGTCGTCTGTGTTCTGTGCCGACTGTCCGACCAATTTCACTTAGATGTGCTTTATTCTATCGAACTCTAAAGGTGCAAATGCAAAAGCTATGATTTGATAAGAATACTGATAGAAGAAAGCCAGAGCAATGGGGTTTTGTCTTGCATACTAAAGACGGTTCCAATGTCGGACTGAAGGTAATATACAAATAATTACTTTCTGATGCTCAGGATACTCCTATTCTGTTCTGTTTTATACAAAGAAACATGTCATAGCACAAATTAATTTAAAGTACTTTGAATCTTTTATCGAGCAATATATATTTTCAGTGTTATCTTTCTCCTCTTTAGATGAGACGAGACGTGATTTGTGAAGCAATATGCATACATACATGCATACATGATTAAACACTCATATGTATATGTATGTTTGTATAAATATGTATGTAGAAATGAAGAAATTTACGCCCACTCCAAAGCCCAATCACGCTGAACTTGTAGAAGACAGAAGAATTTTACCGAAAATTACGTTTGAGAGAATTCTTTCTAAATATTGAACACACAGACGAATCACTGGTGAAAAACAGAACAGGATTGAGATCCCACTCAAATAGAGACAAAAATGTAGAAGAATATATTAGCCTCCTACAACGATCAGCTCAATCTATTATGACAGAGAGGAAAATTAAATCCAACATATTTAAAGATCAATTGCAAGCATTAAAAGACTTACAAAAAGACTCTTCGATAATTTTCAAAGAAGTTGACTGAACTGGAAACATTATCATTAAAATGAAAATTATCCCCACCACCACCAAAACCATTTCAACTCATTTTTTTTCAAATATATATATATGTGTGTGTGTGTGTGTGTGTGTGTGTGTG
>NC_068990.1:66538221-66542652 GCF_001194135.2 Octopus bimaculoides | reverse complement strand
ACACACACACACACACACACACACACACACACACACACACACACACACACACACACACACACACACACAAACACACATACACACACAGAGAATGACGTACGTTTTTATTTGTCTGATGCCTTCTCCAGCTACTCAGAATTTACACGATTTCAATGTTCCATTCAAAATGCAGATACATCGATGTCACTTTTCTGAGAAATTTTCAAGAATTTTAAGATGGAGCTACAATATTAGCATTTTAATGGTTTAGCGAAACACATGTGACCTACTCGTAAATTAAATTATGAGCTATAATTACATAAAGGTTACAGAATAAGGTAGATGATTCACAATTAACGGCTACGTTCTTTCAAAGAGAAGTAATTAAAATTTTTCGAAGAGAATTAATTAAAGTTTTTCAGAAGGAATTAGTTAAAGAGGGTAACTTATCCGTGTGCTGCGACTACAATTACTAGGTTGTCAATGTAAAAGTGCTATTGTATTAAAGATGAGAATTAAGTAGAGGTAACTCGCATAGACATTAGATTTATAAACGACTTAGCACAAATGTTTTCAATTTGGCATATGCGGTTGAAAAGGAATTAAATTAAAATAACCATCAGTGTACTATACCCAACGTGTAAACTCCATTGAAAGGCGTGATAAGTATGTGTGTATCACACTTAACGTATTGTACAACCATTGAAAAGCATCATATTGTGCTTTTGTTTGTGTATTTTAATATACTGTTGTTTTGATTGCATACGCCAAGTCTATTTTAGCCCGGCAAGCTTAACGCCACAGCAGTGAATTTATTATTACCTTGTTCATTATACACAGATACGTGGAAATTTTGTCCAGGCATGTAACGGCTGAGTACATTCCATTGACAAGGCCTAAGAAAATTAAAACGCACCTAACGTTCTTGCAAACCCGCTGCTCCGAAATATATTGGGATTTTATGACAGCATATCTATGAAGAGAATTACATTGAGATTTAAAGCACAGCATTAAACTTTTCAATGATGTATATATCTTAATATGCTACTCAAATGACTATTTTAATTTAATGATGCTTCGGTTAAGTACATCAAATTTATTTCCGCCTGGCAAATGTTTCGCAGTATCTGTGAATTAATTATTCACTGTTCATTATATATATGAGGAAAGAATTTCCTCATGTTTTGACCGGGTACACGCTCTTGACTAAGGGCAAGAAGGCCAAAATGCATCTGACAATCACGTGAGTCACTCCTAGAACGGTGTCTGCCTCACTCAGATATATATTGGTATTTGATTAAACATTTCTATGAAAAGGTTTCCTTTTTCAGATAAAAAAAAACCCCACAGAATTATGCCTTTCAATGATGAATACACGTCAGTTATCATAGATAGACGGTTATTTCAATTTAATGCCGTTTTAATTGCACGCTTGAAGTTTCTTTCAGCCTTGCAAAATTTCCGCAATGTCAATAATGTATTATACCCTGTTCGCTAAATATATATTTATATATATTCGTTAGGCATGTTACACAGAGGGCTATTTTGAATGTCTTCAAACTGAGACAATGGTAAAACCAAATTTGGAAAACAAACATTATGCCACATGATGATAGTTATTTTCACAAATGATAGATTTACAATTAAATATCAAGCTGCAAGTGTATTACAACTTGCACGTGTATTACAGCCCTGAAAGTAGTTTATATAATCATTTAATCACCTAGATTATCAAGGATAATTCTACCGGAAGAAGGAGACAAGAGCAATTCATTAGAGGCATTCTTTCTAAGATGCGGCATGAAACAATTGAAGTTCCAGAGTAAAAACAATCCAATGTAAAATCCAAATCGGGCAATCAATTATTCGGACAAATTTTAAATGGATTTTCTGTTTGCCAATTAACGGAATTTACAGCATCAAGTCTCACATATTATGGACTAACAGACTAAATCACCACGACATGAATTCCCACTATAGAAAAGTATCATATATTTAACGAGTATGCAAAAAGAGTCTTCTGTTTAAATGGATTGGATAACAACTCTGTTAGATCGCACTTTTTTATCTCGTATATTTGAAACGTAAATTTTAAACACCCAGTTTTTCAATCGTGGCCATGACCATTATGTAAATGGAATGTATTAGGCACTGGACAGCTTGAATGTTTAGAAAGTAAGCAAAACCAAAATGCTTCTCCACTTTAGTATTTAAAAAATATTGACCAGCGGTGCCTGGGTTTTAAGCTTTTCAATTTCACTAAAATTATAATCACTCCTGAGGTCGCTCTATAGCTTTCTACATTTACATCTATGCAGCATTTAGCTGTGGTATTATTTATATGTGTTTCCTTTATTTTACCAAACCAACTCCGACAACGAAGTGGAATTATTTTTGTTTCTGTGTTTAGATGAATTTATATGGTTCATGGTTCAGTTTTAAGAACATCAAATCTTAGGTGACTTCGGAGGTCACATACTTTTCTTGCTTTTACCAGTCCTCTAGCTCGTCGTTTCCTGCAAAACCGTCCAACACATGCCAGCTTGGAAAATTGACGTTAAACGATGACAATGATTATATATATGATATTGTGTGTGTGTGTGTGTGTGTGTGTGTGTGTGTGTGTGCGTGCGCGCGCACGCGTTTCCTATTGAAATCTGGTATTGAAAGAGTTGTGTTTAATGGTACGAATTTTAAAGATGGTAAGTAAATATGTCTTCACTGTTATACAAATTTGTTCTTCGCATGTGCTTTCAGTTTTTTTTTATATATAGCTTATAAGTTTTACAGTTTTGCAGGAAACATTACCAACACGCTTTCACTTCATTATGTTTTTTAGGTTTTTAAAATGTACCTTTCCTTTACATTTTCCGCTTCATTTTTTCATTTTTTAAAAAGATAAACTTTGGTTGTATTATTGTATTATTGCGAAATATTTCCAAGTCATTTTTTCCCTATGAGCTTTGAACTTAACTCGTTCGACTCCAAGTGTCTAAAAGTATAATCACTTTAACAATTTATCTTTGTATTTCTTTTTTTCTATGACGAACCTTTTCTTAGTCTCATTTTAATTTGTTCGGATTTTTATCTCTCACGTGGTTTTACAGTGGGTATAAATAAAATGTCTGTAGTTCCAGTAGTAATTTTAATGTTTCTTGTTCTTGTTTTAAATTTTATTCACTTTAAATTTAGTTCACTCGTATCGTTCTTTTTCCTTTCAATTTTTTTTTCTTCGTCTTTTATATTTCTGCCGCCGAAACAAAGTCTGATCGTTAATTATTCATTATAGTTGCTATCATGATTTAGAATTGTTCTGCACAGGCGTGACTAAGTGGTTGAGAAAATCGTGGTTTTAGGTTCAGTCTCACTGTGCAACATGTTCGAGTGTCTTCTCCTATAACCCTCAGGCTGACTAATAGCTTATAAGTGAATTTGTTACATGGAAACTCTATAGAATATCGTCGTGTGTGTGTATGTGTGTGTGTGTGTGTGTGTGTGTGTGTGTGTATGATAGAGTACATTTAAACACAAGAGAAAACTGCCTTCAACAGGCAGTTTTTACACGCTTGAAGAAGCAGTCAAGATTGCTCTTAAATGTGGTTTTGGTCGTTTTCACTGCTTCTTCTAGCGTGTAAAAACTGCCTGTTGAACGCAGTTTTCTCTCGTGTTTAAATGTACACTATTTCATATTGAGAATATGTTGTCAATTGACTTTTTATATATGCTAGGCCACTGGTAGTAAAATTTCTAAACACAACTCACTATCCTCTATATATATTATTCTTTTACTTGTTTCAGTCATTTGGTTATGGTCATGCAGGAGTACCGCCTTAAAGGACCCACTCTTTGTAAGTTTAGTACTTATTCTATCGGTATATTTTGCCGAACCATTAAGTTAGGGGACGTAAATACACAAAGGTTGTCAAGCGATGGGAGGGACACAAACACAGACATAAAGACACACACATATGTATATATGCATATATAAGACGGCTTTTTTTCAGCTTCCATCTACCAGATCCACTTACAAGGCTTTGGTTGGCCCGGGGCTATAATAGAAGATATTTGCCCAAGGTGCCACGCAGTAGGACTGAACCCAGTATCATGTGTGTGAGAAGAAAGGTTCTTAAAGCGCAGCCACACCTGCTCTTACACACACACACACACACACACATACACACATACACACACACACATATATATTCTCAAAAGAAGTTCGGTTTCCTTGTTTTTGTATTTCATGTTCTCGTTTTTCATGCTGTTTACGTTTTTGACGTCCTGTACCCATTTATGCATGTGTATAAACATATATAGATAAGTATGTATATGTACATATGTATATATGTATATATGTATATATATTATTTATATTATTATATGATCGAACGCCACGCATCCATTTCCAAGTAAGTTTTATACATATATATATACATATATATATATATATATATA
>NC_068990.1:66536583-66538001 GCF_001194135.2 Octopus bimaculoides | reverse complement strand
ATTGTTAAGTCGGTGAATGCTACCATCATCCTTGTCTTCAGTTCATTTATGATGTTACAAGGAGTGTTGTTGGTCTCTCGCTCAACTGCGTCCCACACATAATAATCAAGGGGTTTTCTGTCTCGAGAGGTAGGTGGCCAGATGTTAGAGGTGATGTGGTCGCAGAAATTGTCTGACAGATATATGACAGGGTTCTCCTGCTTATGTGACTTGATGCAGAGTCCTGTTGTCAGACATAGGTTCTAACAGTAGCCATCCTCTTTACCTAGGGTAGGACTACCTCATCCAGGCACTTGATGTAGACCTCCGTCTTTGGTCTCAGGCCGTGTAGGAAGATAAATGGATGCAGAACGTCGTCATCACTAGTGATCACTCCAAACACCATGGTGTTGACTGGATGTTTGATTTTTATCACTCTTAGTACATGTCCTGAGATTGCGCTGTTCTGAGATTGGCATCCAAACGCTCTGAAATGTTCGCATTGGTGCTTCCAGCGCGAATGCCAAACGTTACAGCATGTCGTTTCTAAATTTCTGGCAGAATGAATTGCATCATGGTTTTGTTTTTTCTCAAATACGGTGCCCAGCTAATCCTACTATGCTGTGTAGTCGACAAAATCTAAAACAAACAATGCGCATGCGAGAAAATAAAAACATACAATGGCGACAATTTACCCATCATGCTGTGTGTGTGTATGTGTGTGTGTGTTTCTGCTTGCGTTTGTCTCCACAACTGCTTGATAACTGATGTTAGTTTACGCTCCGGTAACATAACGGCTGGGAAAAAGGGCCCATGGTAATAAACATTAGATAGATTTTTTCCTGTTTCAGTAATTTGGGTGCAGTCATGTCCGTCGAAAATTCGACTCTAGTACATATATCTAAAGTCTGTAATTATTCTATCGGTCTGATTTGCCGAATTGCTACGTAACGGTTATTAACCAGTGTGGGTATAAACTCAATCACAAATCGCACGCGCATGTACGCACACACACACACATGCACATACACACACATAAACAGGCGCGCGTGTGCGTGCGTATATACGGCTGTCTTCCATACAGTTTCCATCAAACAAATGCTCTCATAAGTCCCGGGGCAACGGTAGGAAACATTTGTTGCCGCGCTGTGGGACTGAACTGGCAACAACGTGTGGTGGCAGAGTGAACCTCTTAACCCCAAAGCTATGCATGTACCTATTTACACTTCATAAAATAAATTTCTTGTCGTCAGCAATAAGAGAAATATATTTAAGGTTTGTAAACAATGATGCAATGCTATTTATGTTTATCTCATATTTTTTCGCCGTGACAAAGAGAGAGGAACGCATAACCATATATATACAGTTTTGTTATGATATCCACATGCTGCACTAGTACCTTTTATTCTATAGAATTCTGAAATATATATATATATATA
>NC_068990.1:66535325-66536398 GCF_001194135.2 Octopus bimaculoides | reverse complement strand
TTTAGTTTACTCTTGACTCATCTATCTATCTATCTATCTATCTATCTATCTATCTATCTACCTGTCTGTATGTCTGTCTGTCTGTCTGTCTATCTGTCTGTCTATCTATCCATCTGTCTATCTGTCTGTCTGTCTGTCTGTCTGTGCATTTCTATCTCTCATTCTCTTCCAAATCACTCTCTTCCCGTGTATGCAAGTAATGTCTCTCTCTCTCTCTCTCTCTCTCTCTCTCTCTCTCTCTCTCTCTCTCTCTCTCTCTCTCTCTCTCTCTTTCTTTCTATCTCTCTAGCTGTCTATTTATCTATCTATCTATCTATTAATATATCGCTCTTTCTCTCTCTGCTCCGTCTGTATAAGAATTGTATAGTGATATTTATATTTATCCTATGTTTATCGCTGTGTAACATATAGCGAGATATCTTGATTCTGTTATGATTCGTATATTCTAGTCTCAAGAATTCTTAACATATGTCGTAATTATTTGTTATACTCATATATG
The DNA here is from genome assembly GCF_001194135.2 of Octopus bimaculoides. Classification (NCBI taxonomy): domain Eukaryota; kingdom Metazoa; phylum Mollusca; class Cephalopoda; order Octopoda; family Octopodidae; genus Octopus; species Octopus bimaculoides. The sequence continues at coordinate 66,535,899 of NC_068990.1, read as the reverse complement.
TTGTAATTATTTGGTATACTCATAACTTTAGTTACAATTTTAAAATTTTAAAATATAGCCTTGTTTTAGTTTTAGCTCGGCAAAAGATCGATCAAGATTCGAAATATACGACGTCCACGTCATCTTTCTTTCATACTGACTTTGAGCAGATATGCATGAAGAAATGTAAGGAAGCGTAAAAGTAGCGAGCAATCGTGTGTTTAATAGAACAAAGAATTATTGCAAAACAACAATGAACGCTATAAGTTTTCTATGGCGCCATGTTGTCTATTTAATATATACTAACCCTTCTATGAAAATGCAGTATAAGTTTTAATCAGTACTCACATTTACAATACCGTGCCATGTTAAGCCTCCTCCACCGCGCACATAAACACAAATAAGAGGCAAATAAGCTGTATACATCTAAATCATAAATTGTGTTGTTACATAGGATTCTAAAGAATTATAAACGGAGTGTACGTTCCAATGACTATGCTCATGTTTACAAATATAAGTGATATGTGTATGTAGGTGTGTAGGTATGAATGAATATATGTATATATGTACGTATGCATATATACGTTTATATATA
>NC_068990.1:66531610-66534728 GCF_001194135.2 Octopus bimaculoides | reverse complement strand
ATACATATATATATATATGTATGTATATACATATATATATATATATAGACACACACAGAGAAAGAGGTGAGAGAAAGACGAAGAAAGAAGAGAGATACAAATATATGTATACATGTATAAAGTATGTATACTCGCACGTACAGAATTTTGTTTATAAATATTAGCAAGCCCTTATTAAATGTTCATGTCTAATACGAGAATGATAAATTGTTTTTAATTTATTAAAATCAACATAGCTTTTTACACTACCAACACGTTCGTATTGTTTTCAATGTTTTCAAATTAGAATGTAACAATGAATGATGATGACATTTCGTAATATTTCTTTTTTTCCTTTCACACACGGGTTCATCTATTTATGCTTCCTTGCAATATGGCACTCTCTGATTCAATTACGAAATATTTCAATGGGAGTATGTATCGTTATCCTTCTCTGAGAAATTTCGATATCTCACTAGACTCTATCTGAGCCCTTTTGTTTATGACTGGAATGAGATCAGAGGATAATTATCTCTCCTTCTGATACAACGAAAATCTTTTACTGATTGCGCATATCCGCTAAAGTAATTTCAAGAGATCTCCAAACGAACCCCAAATTCAAAGAACTGACGCGATATGCAGTTGTCATAACCTACCTGATCTAAACCTAATTCTAATCGGAGCAAGATAAACTGGGTAGTCAACAGCTCGGTCTCTTTACCATAGACTCAACTCGTTTGGTGATTTTATGAAGTCAACGTGATGAATTAATCTGTCTGTAGCGTTTATATATTTACCGTTCGTACTAACATCTCCGTAATATCATCTGCAGTTCAAGTTTGAGTTTGAGAAAGATTTTAATCTAAAATTTCTACTTGAAGTCTCTTTTCTGCTTTCTCGGCGATATGAGCATGATAATAATTCAGAATACAACCCGTTTATAGGTAGATGTAACGTAAATGCAATCAATAAAAGTAGGTGACATCTGATACAACATTTATCAAGTTTTCGATATTTGGCAACTGAACCTGACGAATAGTATTAACTTTTTCATACTTTATATATCAGTCCTGTATAATTTACATCCTCTGGTTAAGTCTTGATAAGGTGACTTTCATTTTTAATATGGGAGAATAGGGCAGAGTAAGGAGGTCAATGACACTTTGGGTTTAAATCATCTGAGCTGCAACTTTCAAATGTCATTTCCTATTCGTATATGAAATCCTACTCCATTCAAATTTCAGGCCTAATAGAATCTGTTTTAATTTACCATTTAGATACTTAAAATAAAACCTTTGAAAGACCCCTAGAATGAAAACTTAAACACGTAGGAGACTTTCTATCAATCAAATTCTCCCCCACTGTTAAAAGTAAAAGAAATAGAAAACATCGATCGTACTCTGTATAATGTTAATGGTAAAGTCAACTGTAAGTGATTCAGGGTTTTTTTTATGCCCTCCCTCTCTCACCTCTTTTCACCACTATTAAAAAAAAAAGAGAAGTTGATCGTTTATATAGTTCCTAAATGTTTTAACTGACCATGCAGTTTTATCCCCAGTTGCGGTGTATTGACAAGCTCCAAATCAGAGCGAAATAAATTTATCTGCATCTGCTTGCAGTTACGAGTACAACCAAGACAAAGAAAGAAAATTTAAATAAGAATCATATCGAAATATCTACTCGCATAATAAAATAAGTTCATAAAAATAAAACTTTTCTCTCAGCGATTCTCTTCCCCCGAGGGAAATTTCTTTCTCTCCCACCCTCTTATATTTCTTAGCAAACCCTATTTCTTTCTGCTTCTTGTGCTAAAAGCAACTGCAGATGGCAACATCGGCAGCAACGGCGGTCACCAGTCAAATTTCACACAAGTATGACACAGTTTTTAATTTCGTACGGAGAACGATCGCCTTTGATTGTAATTGTGCGTATTTAAGATTGACCCGAAGTTGAAAAACATCATTGCACAAACATCTGTTGTATGAATTGCAACTACTATTGACTATCGCAATACTGCTGCAAATCCTTCTGTTGTTACTGTAGTTGTTATTATGATAAATGTTGTTCCTGTTTCTGGAATTGTTGTAATTTTACATTTCTTGCTACGTATCTTTTAGCTATCAACAACACTCCAACAATTAATCAAATATATCGGCATGTTAAGTAACATCTTACTCGTCTATTCTTATTGTTATTTCAAGTCATTGATCACTATTCACTTCACTGAAAATATAGGCACGGCCATCCTTTGTGTCTCTTTGACTGCCACTTATTTGAAGAAAGACTCAAGACTGCAACTTCCTTATATTTGTAACGTTCTGGGCCGTGCTTCTTGTGTATAATTCTATATGTGGTAATCTTTCGATAGTTAGAACGTAAAACGTCACATTGGAACTCATTGATTGACAACAAGAATAATCAAACCACTGCCAACAACAGTAACTGCAACAGTAAAAGCAAGACCAGCATCGTCATTATCACCAACCACTACAAAAAGACTAAGAGAAGTGGTAACAACGACAGCATTAGCTGCAACAATATCAACAAAAACAAGATATGATTAAGAAGAAATATTTATAATTATATAAATTTCATGATTATACATGAAACATTTATGCAAAGGAAATAAAATTAATATTTCGCATGGGAACAGTTCAAAGCGCATGCGGAAGATAATAATAATAAAAATAGTGATATTAGTGAGACTTGTACGCATTTTAATGAGAGATTAATGGTGGTAATTCTATTAAGAATATCGAGGATGTTCTCATTACAATACGATTATAATATTGTAAATATGTAGGAAATAGAGAGGGGGAGTCACTGATCGAGCTGATATGATACAGATGGTTATCCATTGAAGAATAACTCTGGTAAAAAAAAATTAAACTGTTGATTGTGTTTGTCACATATTCATATTATAAATGGGATATTATAGAACAACTTAGAGTAGGAATTTAGATAGGCGAAGCGATAATAGATATATACATTTGTGCGTTTCTCTATGACTTTGTATCATTTGTGTGAATATAGGAATGAGTGCGAGAGGGAGAGAGAGAGAGAAAGAGAGAGAGAGAGAGAGAGAGAGAGAGAGAGAGAGAGAGAGAGAGAGAGAGAGAGAGAGAGAGAGAGAGAGAGA
>NC_068990.1:66530460-66531528 GCF_001194135.2 Octopus bimaculoides | reverse complement strand
AGAGAGAGAGAGAGAGAGAGAGAGAGAGAGAGTGTGTGTGTGTGTGTGTATGTGTGTGTGTGTGTGTGCGTGTGTGTACGTGTGTGTGCGTGTTTTATGTGAAGTTTTCTGATTTCAAAAGTCAATGATTTCTACTGCTATTAATATTCTGTGTCTGGGAAAACAATCGAACAGTCAACCGGTGAGTGTATTAGATAATAAGGTATTAAGACATTTTGACTCTACCCAGACACAACATGATTTACTTCAACACATGATTTCACATAATGACTCTTGCAAACCAAATACAAAAACGAAATCAAACTATCTCACGAAAACAATAGGCAAGTGTCAACATGAATAATTGTTGGGCACGTAATAAGTGTGGTGAGTGATATTTGATTGGATTATGGCATTCAATATATATTGCGACATTCATAAACAGTTGTGTTTTAGTGAATATACAAGGGAGATTAACCACTGAAAAATACACAATAGGTTTCCGGGGGTCACATCATGCATACTCTTACGAGACATCCATATCATGGAATGTCATGTAAGCTCTCTCAAACACACACACACACACACACACACGCACACACACACACACTAACATAATTCTGTGCATCTATATCAGATGATGATCTTTTAAGGCGAAGACCGTAATAATACAATGTTCTAATAATGCATCCAAGTTATGTAGGATATAAAGTTTGCCATTCAGTATTAATACCGCTTCCACTGCTAATATTTATCTTTTACAGAGCCTCCTGGTTAGTTTCGACATCAGTGACTGAAGAATCACTATTTTTCTATACATCGTTACCAGTGTGTGGACGCCTGCAACTGATGGTGCGCATGTACGCTGAAATCGGGTGAATAGGAGTTCCGCCAAGCATTCTAAAGGATTCTCATCTGTTAACGGTATGCCTGTGCTTCTTAACACTTTACATCCTTATGAGAGGATGCCTGAAAACAAATATCGAAGTAATACGTCATTTTAACAAGACATACACATTATGTAGGGTGTAAAAATTACCACTCGGAATTAATACTGCTTTCTTCGCTTATATATATATATATATATAT
>NC_068990.1:66525670-66530423 GCF_001194135.2 Octopus bimaculoides | reverse complement strand
GAATGTATGCATGTATGTATGTATGCATTCATACCCACATACACACACAGGGGTGGCTGTGTGCTAAGACGCTTGCTCCTAACCACATGATCTCGGGTTCAATCTCACTGCGTGACACCTTGGGCAAGTGTCTTCTACTGTAGCCTCGGGCCGACCAAAGCCTTGTGAGTGGGATTCATGGATGGAAACTGAATGGAGTCCGTCGTGTATATATATGTATATGTTTGTGTGTCTGTGTTTGTCCCCATACCATCGCCTGACAACCGATGTTTGTGTATTTACGTCCCCGTAACCTAATGGTTCAGCAAAATGGGCCGATAGAATAAGAACTAGGCTTCTAAAGAATAAGTCTTGCGGTCGATCAGTTCAACTAAAAGTGGTGCTCCAGCATAGCCTCAGAAAAACGAATAAACTATTTGTATATATGTATGTATAATGTCGCGCGAAACAGTATTGAATGGAGGGGATATATTCTTGTCAATTCAAATTGAACCCGTTCGCGTACATTTGGACGAGATAAAACCTTAGGCGGCAGAAAGATTCTCAGTGAAAATTATTCTTTTTCACATGTGTAAAAAAGGGTGGAGCATAGGATGTCATAGGATCGTAGGAATTATATGTTTCTAAGCTTTTTTGTTTTGTTTCGTCAGTTAAGTATACATTACTCACAGCACGAAGAGAACGTACACGCATGTATTCATCTATAAGAAGTGTATACGTGTGCATATATAAATTGATATATGTATATATATTTAATTTTACTTTACTATACTATTTCTTGTCCGGTTCTATAATAATATATATATGAACTTGTATGCATAAATACATGCGTGTGTATTTTTGGATAGTCACACATATGTGCATAGATACATTTGTAGATATATAAAAATATACACACTACATTGTATGTAGGTTAGATTTTCAACCCAACAGATATCAATATAAACGATTAATACAGGAAGAATGTAGGGTGTGTCAATTTTAATAACTTACTAAAAATCCAATTTGGTAGTGAAATTATTGTGTCTTTTTACTCGCAGACTTGAGATATGTATACCAAAATGGATGAAAATAACTCTAGCCTACGTTAATTTTATCCTAAATTTTCAATATGGTGTAGTTTTGAGACAACTGAAAATTTACAAGAAAACCTGATTTGACTCAACATATCACTCTTATATTATCTTTTAATTGGTTAAATGAATTGGTTAAATGATTTTTTACAGTTTTCAGATATTCACAAGATGTCAACACGAAGACTAGACCCTAGATGTCACCCCACTTGACCCCGTTAATCATGTTCACGGAAAGGGCTCCCTGTATCAGAGCTTCCAACAGTGAGAGACAATTTTTTGACTTTGGTTACTACTTCGGGAACAAATTTCCAAAGAGAGAAGGAACTACACAGATAAAGATTTCATACATGATATATTAGGGAGTCATTCGCACCTTGACTGTTGTTGCTCTCGTGAAAAGAGATAACTTTTCTAGAGCTAGATTTCGTAAGCTCACCGAGGAAAAGACAGGAGGCCAAGGCTGTATACTTATGGGCTCAACTCATTATAAAGAAAGTAAGAGACAGATTTGTATTGAAAAAGAAAGGCCTTGTCAGGGGGAAGGGAAGAAAAGAAGAGAATAAAAAGTGAGTCATGCAAAGAGAAGAACAGCACGGCCATGATGTTTATCAGTTGTTTGATAGTTCTTCTGAAGAAAATGAAGTAACGTCAGATGAAAATTCTAAAGAATCTTCTGAAGCCATACCAAAGAGTGGAAAATACAATAGAAGAAACATTTCAAACATTGCATTAGCTAGTATTCGTCACCATTCTGGACTCTGTCAGGCTGCTGAAATTGCAAATGCCGTTTGGATAGATGCAGGCCTCATCAGTCAAGAGGATTCATCCTTGGTTATAGACCATAATAAACTCGGAAGGAAAAGTAATCAGTGCGATATCTGATCTCAAGGAAAAGAATTAAAAGGAGGGCTTTCCTGTCTTTTGTTTGATGGGAGAATAGATGAAACCAAAGTTACGGTTGAAATAGATTGAATTTCCAAAACATTTCCAGGTCTAAATAAAGAAGAACGCTATACAGTCTGCTCTGAGCCTGGTGGTCACGTTTTGTTTAATTTTACACCTGAAGTTGACGTGGAAGGGACAAAATATGCGGAGGTAATTGCTGATAATATCTTATGCTGGCTTCAAGAGAGAAGGTTTGAAAATCCAGTGCAGGATATTGGTGGGAACTCAATAGTAGTGAATATTGGCTAGAAGGGAGGTGTAATGAGTTATTTAGAGAAAAAAACTTGAAAGAAGACTTATTTGGATTATATGTGATTTACATACAGGTGAGCTATCTCTTCGTCACCTCATCCAGGAAATTGATTGTCCAACAAAAAGCCATAAGTGGTCAGGTCCTCTTAGAAACATGTTGGATGAAGCAACTCAACTAGAACTTTCCAAAGATTGAAGTAGGCCCTCCCACTCCAGTGTTGCTAGAAGAAATTGTCTAAGACTTCAGCAGAGAACAGTTTTATGCTTATCACATTGCTCAAGCAATAAGATCGGATGAAGTACCTCAGTCATTGGCTCTCTTGGCTCACAGCCGTTGGTTAACTACAGCTCTGCGCTTCTGCGGGATTTGGATTTCCAGACACCAATTGAAGAGAAAGGCTCTGAAGAATTTGAGATTAATTGTTAAATTTATCGTTGGTGTTTATCTTCCCAACTGGTTCAATATTAAGCTCAATCCATAACGGTTCGATGGTCCCAATCACCTTTCTTTTCAATTGCAATTTCTTTGAACACAAAATAAGTTGCTGAAGGATATCGAGTTACCTGTGGTGAGGAGGTCCGCATGATATGCTCGATCACAAGCAGTGTTGCAAGCATTGCTTTTCCAGCCAATGTTCAAATCTTTGTACTGAGGCTATAGAAACCATTCTCAGAATAAGCGGTGCCCCATTTGAAGATGACCATTTGTGAGACTGCTCATTTTGTCAAAGAAAAATTTCCCAATTAATTGTCAATGCCGTCAAGCTGTCTGAGTTGGTTGATTTGAGTTCTGAGGCCTTGGCACCACCATTGACAACATCCTTAACTAGTAAAAATCTCAAAAGCTTTAAAGATACACCAATGATAGTACCAAAATGACCATCACACACACAATGTGTTGAGAGGTGTGTTAAAATTCTCACTGAAGCCGTGAGTCATGCTTACAGTCATGATAAGCGAGAGGGTTACATCTAAGCACAAGCAGTCAGCCAGCAGGTGATAAAAGAAACAACAGCAAGAATGATGTGAAGGCTTTGACTACTTTCAAATAGTATATTGGAATGTATTATAGTATATATAAAACTTGAAAAAGAGAGATGATGGGGAAAACCAATTATGTTCAAAATTCTCAAAACTCATATTCAAAATTGTTTTTCTTTCCAGAATTTTGTTTTATATGCTAAAAGGCAACAATAAATTACTACCAAAATTGAAGATTATTGAATTTTCCTATTTACTCCCCCAAATTGACACAACCTATCAATTAGTAAGAAGGATACAAGTGCGTATATATAAATAGATATATGTGTGTATGTGTTAGCGTATATAAATATGTGTGTGTCTGTGTGTGTGTTGTGTGTGTGTGTGTGTGTGTGTGTGTGTGTGTGTGTGTGTGTGTGTGTGTGTGTGTGTGTGTGTGTGTGTGTGTGAATAATACACTACCTTGTGTGTAAATAGAAAAAAATATGCGTACAGTCCGGGTACTATAACTACGAACATATGATTTTTCTAATAGTTTCAAAGACATATAAAAGCGGATGGTGATAAATTAACTTTAAATACAGGTTCGCTGGTATCTAGATTGGGGCTAGTTATTTTGTCGCGAGAAACGGTTGGTAATTTAGACTCTTAAAAGAGACAAGGAAACAATTGTTAAGTACTGAAATGGTCAGCATTCCCCACTTTATCACATTATCATCACTAAATACTTGATTTTATTTTTCCTTTTATTTTTCAGTCTTTTTAGGACTTACTTCCTTATAATCTGACCATTAAGATAGAATGATTAATTATAGCTAACTGGACATTTTTATTTTTTTAGTCTGTTTCTTTATTTATGTATTTTGATTATAAATGGCACATCGGGTATACATTATTATACTAAGTAAAATGGCTAGAGGATCTAACGATGGACTTATTTGAATAATCACATGAGAAGGCACATTTTACACCGAGGATGTATGATAATGATTACACAACTCCTTACAAATCTACTAAAGGCGTAAAAATATGTAGAAACAATTGAAGTGATATAAGATAAAGAATGGCTTTCATTCCATTTGTCATCACATATCTATAGATTAATAAATTAATAAATTAATTATTAATTAATAAATTGATTTATTAATTAATAAATTGATAATTCCTTTACCCTTTTAATTTATAGATATATTTGCAATATATAGATAATATATAATACGCAAACAATATAATATATTTATTATAATTTTACAAACATAGGAATTTTCAGTGACTTCGATGTTTTGGTCTACTATCGTTTTTCTGCCTGAAGGCGTGCAGTCTGAATCCTCGAAAGCATTTGTACTGCTATTCTTGTAAAATTCTGATAAATATGAAATATTCATAAAACATTGAGTAATACTTATTTATATTTAATGACAAAAGTCAATCTAAAACAAATATTGATTTCTAATTTTAGCACAAGGTCAGTAATTTCTGAGAGTGGGTAAATAGATGAA
>NC_068990.1:66521990-66524709 GCF_001194135.2 Octopus bimaculoides | reverse complement strand
GAGAGAGAGAGAGAGAGAGAGAGAGAGAGAGAGAGAGAGAGGTGTGCATGCGTGTGTGTACATACGTATTTTCTATACGTATGTATGTCTGTTTGTATATGTGTTTACAGTCGAGTGCCATTAAAGTTTCGTTAGTGGAGAATCCCAATTAGCGTAACACCCCCCACCTAGATGAAACACCAATAACTATATACTGTGTGGTCTGATCAACTCAATTAAGCTCTTGTTACTGGAAGAACGTATTGTCTCTTCCTATTTGATATTTTATAAAATGATATAAATAAAGTCATAATAAATACTTGATTCACACGCGTGCGCTCTCGCATGTGTGTGTATACGTATATTTATATATCTATAGGCAAAATCATGCATAAATATACATATATATACAAATATACATACACACAAACACACATTATATATATATTAAAATATATATGTTAATATACATACATACACACACACACACACACACACACACACACACACACACACATATATATATATATATATATCAATGTATGTATGTATGGGTTTGTGTGCATACATATTTTTCAATTCACTGTAATTCCTTGTTAAATTGTTTCATTAATATGAGACCTGCATATATATATATATATATGTGTGTGTGTGTGTGTGTGTGTGTGTATGTAAGTATATTTGTATGTATGTATGTTTGTATGAGTATAAACACACACACACACACACTCATATATATATATATTTATACACACACACACACACACACACACATATATATATATATATATATTTATATATATAGATATATATATATATACATATATATATATAAGAAACAGCAAACCGTTCGTCATCATAATATTTAATACACATAGCGCTAACAAGATTATGTCTACTCTTGCATTCCCCTAGTTTCCGTGATAGTTGATTGGTAACATAACATCTCAAATAAACAAGAACTATTTCTATAAATCACACCAGTTTAAATTAGCCATCTCCAAATTCAACCGCTATTTAATTGGATATAAACTTGTAGAATGGTGCTAGACATTATATACAACACAGTTGCTCATTAATTTGTGGTACAGAATCTGATGACATAGCTGTAACTTTAAACAATCATATTAACATCAGTCAGGAAACCTAACTCCGGTTTATCTTCCTCATATTTTAAGACACCGGTTAAACAACTGGTTTGAAAAATTTCAGCTACTCAACTCCCTATTTATGAAATATATCGATTCTTCTTGTTTATTTGGTTTCTTTTATTTCTTTTTTCTGAATTGTGTTTTTAATTGGATAAAAACATTTTATGCAAGGAATAAAAAGAAACAAAAAATAGAAAAAACATTAGACAAGTACTGAAATGGTCAATCTTCACCAATTCACCACAATTTTTGTCGTTAATATTTTTGTTAAATTCACTGGCACCGTAACTGAAGTCAAGTATTGCTGAAAGACGAAATCAGCTTGTAAAACCGTTTCAACGACAGCTTATCATTTATTCTACTGTGGTTGACTCAATATTAAATAAACATTGAGGAACGTAACATTTTTCTTTATTATAGAAACAATAGCGGATGAACAACTTCAATATACCGTTTAACGACGGAGTAGTTAACAAGTTACTGGACCTTCAAACAACACCAATTAAATGTTCTTTATATTACATTCCGCACCCATCAAAGAGGATAGAAGGCTATCAGAAAATAAGTGTTCGTCATAGCGAAGGAATAGTAAAGGCACTCGCTTTGCAACCAAGTGGTTTCTCGTTCGGTTTTACTGCATGGTAATTTGGGCAAGTCTCATCTAACATAACCCTCTCCTCTGGGAAAACACAGCTAGTCAAAACGAAAAAGACTGCGATAATTCCGAAATACTGAAAAAAATTATCTTATTTTTGTTTCTTCTGAGTGGGAGGTTACTGTGTAAAGAAAAGTAATTCAAATACCCATTCTTCGATAGAACGCAGTAAGTCGAATTACTAGATTTTGTCGAAGAACGGCAGCATAGCAGCGGGTTGACCAATGCCTTGTGGAGTAAATTTGCTAGAAGGAAACTGCGGAAGTCCATCGTGTGTGTGTGTGTGTGTGTGTGTGTGTGTGTGTGTGTGTGTGTGTGTGTGTGTGTGTGTGTGTGTGTGTGCGTGCGTGTGTTTGTAAACACAATGGTGTTGGAATTTTTTATGCACCTGTAGTTCAGTAAAAGAAATCGATAGAATTTGTACAAGACTTTAAAAAGTAAACAAAAGGATTAGGGGGCGATTTGTTTGAATGAATCCGTCTAAAGTTTGCCTCTCAACAAGTAAAGCAGCAGGTAAAAAATACCACGTTCATAATATTCACAAAGATTAGATGACAGATGAAATAAGCGTTCGTCATGGTTAGAGTGTATATAACTATAAATCTGCTGCCATCACAACTACCATAAAGGTCTAATGAACAAATGAAACAAAAATTACATATACTCTATAGACAATAGGTGAATGAAAGCGAAAACAAACATTAGTAAAATAAATTCACTCCAGTACTTATGAGAGTTTTTATGTTTGGAACTTATCCTATCGGTCACTTTTGCCGAACCACTAGATTACAAGGACATAAACCAATGCTGGGTGTGAGACGGTGGTGGAGAACAAAGACAGACACAAAGAAAGATCGACACAGACACACACACATTTATATATGTATACATATACATATATATATATATATATATATATATATATATATATATA
>NC_068990.1:66519874-66521977 GCF_001194135.2 Octopus bimaculoides | reverse complement strand
AGATAGATAGATAGATAGATAGATAGACAGACAGAAAGACAGACAGACATTACGAGAGAAGATCCATTTTTCGTCACCAGTCACAAGTCTATCCACAAAGGGTGAAATGAGTTCGGAAGATGTCAACTTGGGATTTGCAGTTGCTTTCGGACAATTCATGAGGTACCCATTTTCCAAGTTTAGGAACCTTTCCAAGTTGCTGAAGATGACGATGAACAGTTATATGGTTTGAGCTAAGATTTATTGCTAATCCTTCAACTGATAATGCAGGATTTTCTCCAAGTAATGCCTTAAGGAGCTTATCATCAAACCTAACTCGTCGTCCTGTTCGATCTTCATCTTCAAGGCTGAAATCTCCACTACTGAATTTTGCAAACCATCTTCTGCAAGTTCTTTCATTCAAGCATTCTTTCCCAGAAACTGAGTGTATTATTCGAGTCACTTCAGCTGCAGAGTTTCCTTTTTTGTACTCATAAAGCATTATGTGCCTCAAATGCTCTTTGGATACTTCCATGTAAGAAAGGGTTTTAATCAAAGAAATTTTAATTCTATTATTCTGTAAAATAAAATTTAATTAGTTTAAATGTACACAAATGCATAAAAATAATCTTTAATTCCATTAGACATTCTAAATTATTATTAAATTTCATTCAATTTTAAAAAAGGTAAAATCAGACAGAACTTACGGGATGACCTGATTTGTATATTAATAATTAGAAAGAAAATATTGATAGTGAAAACAAATTTTTGGGTTATGGTGGCGCGTAAGAGGAAACTTGGAAGTTATTGTCAAAGCTTACCTTGTAAAAATTAAAATATGCTATTGCTTTGTTTCTTGCACTTCTGCGACTATACTATTTCTGAATGGGTGTGTTTGGGAGAAATCTGTATGCTTCAGCTAATAAATTTGTTTGCTGGTTCCTCTAAACAAGAGTCAATGATCTTGTCAATTTCATTCGTGTAGTGCAATAGCTTTGAGTGAGGAGATAGACAATGGCGTCGAAAGAAATAGCTTTTGTTGGGAACACATATCATCTAAAGGGAAGATGGGTACTCTCATGACGAAATGCAAGAGAGGTCAGATATTCTAGTTCGAATCTGTGACAGTGTATTAAGAATGATTAGATATTTACGTCAGTGTTTGGATTCTCCTTGTTCAGCATTCATCCCATGAATTATTAACTGTTTGGCAGGTATTACCATGCATCAGCAAATAATTTGGTTACTGATTTCTGTAACTAAAAGCTTTTAACCTTGTCGTATTCATCGATCCGGTAAGGTAGCGTTGTCTTAGGACACCCATAACCAGGTCGAAGTATCGTAGTGTCTCAAACTTCCATGATACCGGTGAACTTGTGAATCACGTGAATCATGAACATACATCTCCGATGAGGAAAAGCTGTGGTGATACACCAGAACGTATAAAGAATACAGAGACGTTAAAATGTTCGATTCTTGCAGTCCTGCATGCGCTTAACTATTAGCAGTATATATGGTACTGCACTAAAAAATATTGAGGGACCTTACGATTGCATGTGCAAATGTTTATATATAATTTTGCATAAAAAAAAAGTTAATTCAATTTTGCGCATGTGCGTTGTAGTGCTAGTAGAATATTAAAGGTAAAACGGGAATTCTATGAAAGCCCTCACGGCAACTAAATGTATTGACGTAAACACAGTCACTCAGAATATTAAAGGTTAATTGGACTGCAAAATACTGTAAACATGTGTATTAATAAGGTGTCGACTTTACTGAACTTTCTCACTGCCTATCGCAAGAAAGTAACAGAAAGATATAATGATAGAATACAGAATTAATTGGGAAGAAGTAGTGATGTAAAATGTAACTTACATGAAAGTGAATGATCGGCTTCATTCCAAGCAGACTTAAATTCAAATATTATTTTCCTTAATTATAAACTGCATCACATAGACACCACACATAAATACACATATGTATGCATGCACATCTATATATGCACGTGTATAGGTATATATACGTATACATATATATATATGTGCACGTGTATATGTATATATATATATATGTATACATATATATATATATATATATATATATATATATATATATATATATATA
>NC_068990.1:66518775-66519657 GCF_001194135.2 Octopus bimaculoides | reverse complement strand
TGTGTGTGTGTGTGTGTGTGTGTGTGTGTGTGTGTGTGTGTGTGTGTGTGTGTGTGTGTAGGAAAAAATAGAAGTTGAAAATGGACTAAGTATAGTTGAAATATCTTTCATCACTATATTTAAAGCTTTAACCGGTTTCACAGTTTACACTGATATTCAAAAGGATCAAATAGAAAGTGGTGGCTTCTATCGCAGCTGTCTTGCTTTTGACTGATGTTTGAAGCTTCCCCTGATTTTATAGGGAGTTCATGGCTCAAATTAGTATGTTTTGAATAGGATTTGAATACATATTCAAAACCTATATTAATTTGAGCCATTAACCCCTTATAAAAATATGGCAAGCTTCAAACACTAGTCAGAAGCAACCCATCTTGATGAGAGTCGCCTCGCAATTTTTGAGTGTTGGTGTTGAATTCTTTAGAACGTGAATTAAACTGTTACACACTGTTATTATATATTGTTGTAGGTTTTCTCACGCGGCTGAACCAGGATTGGTTAACTTTTTAAATTGTTGAATTGTTCAATTGTTGAGAAGTGGGGTTCAATGCAGTCATTTCGTTATTATCATTTCATTATACATTTTTTTTTCATTCTCATTCGTTTTATGTTTTATGTTCCAGCAGTAAATGTTTTGTCTGTCCTTGTGCTGTCTCCTCTATGTTATGGCCTGGGTGCCAAATAAAGAAAAGCAGGAGCAAGACAGTTGCAGCATAAGCCACGTCTTTCTATTTCAAATTGTTAAAGCCATAAACATATTAATGAAAAATATTTTAACTATTCTCAGTGCATTTTCAACTTCTATTTTTCCTATATTTCTACCGTGTGGAATAAAATAACTTTGTTGATATGTGTGTGTGTGTGTGTGTGTGTGTGTGTGTGTGT
>NC_068990.1:66517723-66518587 GCF_001194135.2 Octopus bimaculoides | reverse complement strand
TATATATATATATATATTCTTTTACTAGTTTGAGTCATTTGATTGCAGCCTTGCTGAAGCACCGCTTTAAAGCGTATTTTAGTCGAATTTGATCTCAATACTTATTTTTGTAAGCCTAGTACTTATTCTATCTGTCACTTTTGCTTAACCGCTATCGTACGAGAACATAAGCACACCAACATCTCTTGTCAAACGATACAGTGGAGACAAACACAGACGCAAAAACATACTCATACAAATATATTCATATATACACAACGGGCTTCCTTCAGTTTTCGTCTACCAGATCAACTGAGAAGACTTTGCGAGGCTATAGTAAACGTCATTTTCCCAAGGCAACACGCTGTGTGACTGAACCTGGTGCTATGTCGTTGGGAAGCAAGCATCTTACCACGTACTGAAAAGTCACCCGCATAGATTGCTCATCAGATTTGGACCACCAAGAACTGCAGATAAGTTCCGATCTTTGTGGGTATTAAAATATCTTTTGAGGTGTCCGTTAGATTTGCAACCCTTCTGGCATACATTGCATTCAAAGGTGTGCACAGACATATAGGCAGAATAGTTGGTGGAAGTTTGTTTTCCATGGGTTCGCAAATGAGACTTGAGCCCAACGAAAGGCAAGCATGGTCTTTCACAAACTGCACACAAAAAGGTCATTGTCATTCACCTTCTCGATCGTAACATTCTTGCTTAGTTCTCTTTTGAGTCCTACATGCGTCATCCTGGCCTCTTCAAATGATTTCACTCCACTCCACACTCTTGTTCACCATCGAACACGATCCGAAGCAAGGGTTTCTATGTCTTCTGGATCCATTCTAAGTGACTTCATAGTAGTCCTTGTGCCGTCCTTAAAAATATATA
>NC_068990.1:66515627-66517488 GCF_001194135.2 Octopus bimaculoides | reverse complement strand
TATATATATATTCACATACATGTATGTGTGTCTCTGTGTCTGTCTCTCTGTATTTCTCTCTAACAGTACCTTCTCTCTCCATTCTTTTCGTACTACAGGTGTAGACAAGTATCGCGTTTATGGTAAGACACATTTTGGCTGTTAATTTACGAGGTCTGAACAATAAGTATCCGATCTGTTGCCATAATAACGAAGCTGAAGCACGCAGTGTAAAGCCGCTTGGCTCAGATTGATCTAGATCTCTGCTGTGCATGTGTATTACGTTTTAACCTTCTAGCTTACTCCCGCTGTTTCTAGCAGTGCTTAGGCGGAAAATGTGTGGCGTGAGATTGTCGTATTGACTATGATAGAGAAAGTTCAGATAGACCATGATAGAAAAAGTTCACAAGTGTACGAGTGGTTCAGACTTTTCCAAGATGGCCGAAAATATGTTGATATTGACGAATATTCTGGGAGACCCGCAACCATCAGAGCGGAGAAATAAATCGCACATGTGCTTTCCGTGATTTATCAGAGGATGTGCAGATTAGTTACGGTTCAGTTCAGTCTATTATCACTCAAGACTCGAGTATGAGACACGTCTCTGCCAAATTTGTGCCAAAACTGCTTTCACCTGACCAAAAGGACGCTCGGGTTTCAATTGCACAAGGTCTTGATTGTATCGAGAACTATGAAAACGTTTTGAAAACTTTACGTATGCTTCTGAGCAGTTATCACCAAGCTTTTGACAAAATTTGATATTGGTTCTCTGCTCAACTTTCTCTGTTATGGTCAATGCGACGATCGCACGCTACACACCTTCCTTCCAAACACTGTTGTAAACAACGGAAGTAAGTTAGAATGTTAAAACTTAGTGCGCATGCACACCAGATTTCAACGTCAGTCTTTGTGAAAGGGCTTCACTCTGCGTACTTCAGCACCGTTATTATAGCTACAGGCCGGATACTTATTGATTAGATCACGTATATCATCGCCGTTTAAAGAATAGATTTCTTCCAAACCGTAAGAGACGAGACATTACGTCAAAGTCTTCCCTTAATCGTAAGTGTTGTACTACAACTCATATTAAATTTTTTGAACAAATGTTTTTTTCATGAAGACAATTCACATTAATATATGTGTGTGTCTGTGTTAATTTGTCTATTTCAGTTGACAAACACAAAAACAGATGTAAATAAAAAGCGACAGAGTGACAGGGAGAAAGACAGAAAATTTCCCTTCATTCAGAGTAAATACAGAAATACTTAATGAAATATATAGACTATAAATTACCATTCTATTTCGTTTACTAATCGGAAAAAAAAAGTCGCAAAAACATTAATGGTTTTCATCGTCTATTTCTTTTTCTTTAATTTAGAAAAGTTAATTCTCTGTTTTGTCAAGACAGTGAGGACACCTACCAAGACAGCTCAGCTCAGTGGGTGTGTGTGTGTAAATTTCTCACACACCAACACACACATACGTATGTATGTTTATTGTTTTCTGACACATTATTTTGAAGCGTACCCTGTGTTATGAATTGATACACAGCAAAAGCGGATGGTTGTTTTTGACAGCGCCGCTGCTGTTTGTGCCAGAAGAGAGGCTAAATTGGTCCATTTTGCCGCTGCTATTGATGGTTTCAAGTGCAGAATACATATATATTATATATACAATATTCCATATGTTATAACATACAGGAGTGAGTCGGGATATTACATCGAAATGTTCATAGGTCATTAATAAAATCTTTACAATGGATCGCGCTATAGCTCAAAATTGTATGATTAACAACTTTTCATAGGAGAATTTTGCTACGTTGATAATAGGTACAATATTTTTATCAAATTTTTGATAGAGATCTCTATATATATATATATAT
>NC_068990.1:66512509-66515142 GCF_001194135.2 Octopus bimaculoides | reverse complement strand
GCACACACGCACACACGCACACACACACATAGACACACACACACACATAGACACACACACACACACACACAATGAATCAGTTTACAAGAATTTAGGATTGATCTTTGAAACTTGTAGAAAATCGTCGCTGCTACGATTAGCAAGAATATTCTAAAATCTTTTGCCCATGAAGAGTAGCTCACCAATAAGAGGCCGGCGCGGGTGTCACCGCGGCGGTTGGGGAGGTGTTCCTTCAGGTCTCAGATTTAATCTGTAATTTCGAAGAAGCTTCCATTGAGGAAAACGGAATTTCAATCCAATGAACAGAATAGTTACAACTATGTGTCCAACAGGAAATGCATTACATTACATTACCTGGGAAAAATCAAGCAGTTTCTCCCATACTCTTTCTCTCTATTTCTTTCTCTCCCTCGCTCACACACATACATAAATACCCGCATAGATGCATGCAGTCGCAGAGAGGCACTCACTTATATATGCGCGCGCACACAAACACACACGCATAAGTACAAGTGCTCTTTCAATTGCACACTTAATTGCATGCTATCATGCATTACTTCTCAGCTTTCTTAAAGTCATATTCCTTGTTTCCTCCGCAAATATCTCTCACACTTTTGCACTCATAATCTCTAATATGGTATACATATAGGTATACATATAGGTATACATATATACATATATACATGTACACACACACACACACACACACACACACATATATATATATATATGTACATATACATGTACACATATATATACATATGTGTGTGTGTGTGTGTGTGTGTGTGTGTAGCAATAATAAATCTCTACGTATTATAACGCAAATATATGTACATGTATTATGTGGGCGTATATGTGTGCGTGTGTGTGTATGCATAACTATCTATCTATATATACGTATATATATATAGTTATGAATGTATATATACATAACTGTATATATACATTAGTGTGTGTGTAGATATATATCTAGAGACACAGTTCGTGATATATTAACAGACTTATTGACACATATATGTATAAATACATAAAAACCTAAATACATATTTTTATATAAATTTGCATTCATTAATCGAGAAGCGACAAATTACAGAACGCAATAGGTAACTGTGCAGTATTCTTAAATACATTATAACTAAATAGATCATAATTTCCCATGCATTGAATTGCACACTTTCCGATCTTTCAAGTTGTAATCGGAGTCTGTTTTCCATTGAATTATCTTTTATTTGAATGAATTCTGAAATATTATACATATGTTATTTAGAAAATGCATATCTATAAGGTTTGAAAAAAATAAACGCGTTTTCTTCAGTTTCCTCATTTTATCAGCCTGATTTTCTGAAGAATTAATTCAAAAATCTCAAAATCTTGATCTCTCATTGACCATAAATCACTCCTTCTCATTTCGATGTTGTACATACATACATTACATACATACATACATACATACATACACACATACATACATGCATGCATACATACATACATACATATATACATACATGCCTTACTGTCAGTCTAAATAAGCTTAAAGTTTGAGAAAAAGAAATCAACCAACTAATGCGTACATTGGAAATACAATCCGTACGTGAAGCAGTAACTAAGCAAGACTATTCTCAAGTTTAAAATGTGACATTGTTTTCGTTATCTACATTTCAACGATGGAACTTTGTACATTTGTTAGAAACCAGCTCCCTCTACAGAAGAAGAATTTAATTAAAAACAGAAAAGAACATATATACACACGAACACACATATACTACTACACTTTTTTTCCTTGGCTCTATTACGCACCATTATGCACCATTGAGTAAGTATGGTAGCTTGTTAACAGAGAGATACAGCTAAACTTCCCTATTTAACTACTAGAAGTTTAGCTGAAATTATAGCAGCGTACAATGCTTGTAAGTTAAGAGTTTGTTGAAATAGATTTAGCCAATCCACTTAAAATATAGTTATGAAGATGTTAGTAGTAGTAGTAGTAGTAGTAGTAGTAGTAGTAGTAGTAGTAGTAGTAGTAGTAGTGGTGGTGGTGGTGGTGATGGTGGTGAGCAGGAGTAGTAGGGGAGCATCATAGAAATGTTTTGAGAGCAATACTTTGGGGATTGAATAAATGTAACAAAAGCAATGTTTGAAGAAAATATTAATCATGTTTCATACATTCTATGCGTAAGCAAATAGGGAATAATAGTTGCTACCAAAAGGCATAATTCGTGTTACATAATGTTGTCTAGACATTAATTCATGTACTGAGTATATTTAACTATCAGGTCATCCAATAAGTTCTGTCCGATTTTACCTTTTTTTAAAATTGAATGAAATTTAATAGTATTTCAGAATGTCTAATGGAATTAAAGATTATTTTTATGCATTTGTGTACATTTAAACTAATCAAATATTATTTTACAGAATAATAAAATTAAAATTTCTTTGATTAAAACCCTTTCTAACATGGAAGTTTCCAAATAGCATTTAAGGCACATAATGCTTTATGAGTATAAAAAAAGAAACTCTGCAGCCGAAGTGACTTGAATCATACACTCAGTTTATGGGAAAGAATGCTTGAATGAAAGAACTTGCAGAAGATGGTTTGCAAAATTCAGTAGTGGAGATTTCAGCCTTGAAGATCG
>NC_068990.1:66510166-66511830 GCF_001194135.2 Octopus bimaculoides | reverse complement strand
CTACCATTTGTTTCGTAGTTTACAGTATGATTTGGGGGACATAGATTTCGCAAGACAGGAGGAGGTCGAAACTGACATTTCAGAGTTCTTCGCTTCGAAACCAAAAGAGTTTTATATTGATGGGATTAAAAAGCTTGTAAATAGATGGAAGGAAGTCATAGATAATCAGGGAAAGCACATTGATGATTAAATTTCAATTAAATATAACATTTGACGGCTTGTTTTCTTTATTAAAAATTCGGACAGAACTTATGGGATGACCTGATATAATATCTAATTCAGTAATTCAGACATAATCTTTCAGTCATTTTTCCTACTTCAGTTCTCTACACCTATCATTTATACATATTGTTTTAAACACTGATTTTTAACGAACATTCTCCTGCAGTTTTGATGAGGTTTCCATGCGATTGTTTTAATACTTATATATCCTTGCATACTTGTATGCGTGTGTGTTGCATCTGCTATATCTCTCAGCTTTCTCTTTTAGATATTAATATTTGCTTATTTCCTGTACCTTTTGCTTTATTTCTCTTCATATCTCTTCCTTCCTTCTCTCTCTCTCTCCCTCTGTCTCTCACCCTCTGTTCGCGTCACTCTCTTTCACTCTGCATTGCATTCATAGCCAGATGCCTGCAGCGGCGTATAACCTCACGAATTACATTTCCCAGCATATATAAAATTACAAGCGGAAGTGACAGACAAGTTACGAGCGCTAAAGCTTCCGGCGCCTTGCAAACGATAATTTATGGACACTACTTGTCTTAACATTACCTTTTGCACTACTTAAATATTTTTCAGTACAGTTTATTCGCTACAATGGTATCTATTCCGAATCCTCGCACTGAGTATATTGAATCACAGTTGATTCTTATATGTCTTAGATGGCACGCAAATGTGTTATATGCATCATTTCACAAACTATTCTCTGCATTGAATTAGTATTAGTATAATGTGATGTACACGCGCACGCACACGCACACACATACACACACACACACACACACACACACACACACACACACACACACACACACACACACACACACACACACACACATACACAAGATCACAGGTTTTCTTTGCAAGCTAAAGTTGAAGTTAAGTTGTATAAACTGATTTATAGTTTGACTTATAACACAACCTACACACGCATATATATACACACATGTATCTTTCCATGTGTGTGTCTGTATGTCTGCATGTATGTGTATGACAGAGAGAGTGTAATATACATTATGATTTAGCTAAAGCATAGAGATACTAACAACAGGCCGGAAGAACTAAGTATATATATGCTTTTGAGTAAGGCGTTAGGTGAGTACAAAGTGTAATATGAATCAACGAATGACAAGAAAACAATTTCAAATGCGACCTGTGTGTGTGTGTGTGTGTATGTGTGTGTGTGTGTGTGTATGTGTGCTCGCGCGTATACATTTGTGTGTCTGTGTTTGTCCCCCCAACATCGCTTGACAAGAGACGGTGGTGTGTTTACGTCCCCGTAACTTAGCGGTTCTGCAAAAGAGACCGATAGAATAAGTAAGTACTAGGTTTACAAAGAATAAGTCCTGGAGTCGATTTACTCGACTAAAGGCGGTGTTCCAGCATGGCCACAGTCAAATGACTGAAACAAGTAAAAAAGAAAAGAAAAGAAATAATACATA
>NC_068990.1:66506528-66509690 GCF_001194135.2 Octopus bimaculoides | reverse complement strand
ATATATATATATATATAGAGAGAGAGAGAGATAGATAGATAGATAGATAGATAGATAGATAGATAGATAGAAAGATAGATAGATAGATAGATAGATAGATAGATAGCAGACAGACCGTCTCTTTACGTGTATTAGAGAAGAGAAGCAGAATGTCTCGCTGAAATCGGAAACCTATCACAATATACATAGTTAATAATAGAAGAGAAAGAGATGTTGTAAATTGAATACAAGAAATTCAGGATACAAAACTGGGAAACAATTGGTAAGAAATGGAGACAGTGAAAAGTATAGCGAGAAGCAATTACAAACGAATAATGACGGCTTGAAAATAATGAAAGATGGTAAAAAGAATGGTGATAAAAGCCTGATGGGGTTTGGCAAACCAAAAAAATGAAGAAAACTGATAATTAGTGAAGATGGTAAAAATTGAATGAATATGATAAAGTAACGGATACCGAAATGCAGTAGAAAGTATGAGGAACGGATAAAACAATTTGGGAGCGATAATAAAAAATATAATGAATAAAATATTGGATGAAAATAGAGAAATATGATAAGAAATTAAGGTAAACGAAATTAATATTATAGAGGAGGGAGATGGAAAGAGAAAGATGGAGGAATATTGAAAGAACTAAACTTGATGCTAATAGGAATAAGAAGAGAAAAAAATATATGACAAGATCTTGATTTTTGTACTTGATGAAATATTACGGGCAACTTGCCAACCTTTTGATAATATATACAAACACTAATATCTTCGTTCATACACGCACAGCTACAAACACACGCACATGTATATATATATAGTTATGCATATATAAACACACGAACACACACACGCATACATAAAGAAAAATATATACGTAGACACACATATATACATACATACAAATAGATAGATAGATAAATAGATATATAAAGAGATGGATAGACAGACGGACAGACAGACAGACAGATAATGTATGTATTTATGTATATAAGTATGTATATGTATGTATGTATAAGCGTATATATATAAATAGATATGTATATACATACAAAACTATGTGCGTGCGCATACGTGTGCATGGACTATCATTTCTGGTGACTCAGTCAAGAGATAGCTAAAAATCTAAACCAGTGGAGTATTGGTGAAGTTGAAAGCATTTTGTGGAAATCGGTGGTGATAGATTATTCATACAGATCTAAGCAAGATCTTTCCCTAGAAATTCTAGTAAACCTCACTAATCAATGAAGGAAATCTTTCCGTAGAGGCTGAGGTATTTATTTCTTTTATGCCTATTAGACTGCCGAAAACTTACGGCCTTTCAATTCAATTGAAAGACGAATTAAACTTGGAGTTGATAAGAATAAAATAAGTATATTTCAAACGTATGCGCGTTAATATCAGCTGTCAGACATTATAAAGCAAACCCTGAGATTTGAGAACGATTTTGAGCATGAGAGAGTTAACGAATAAATTGACGGTGTTCCAGATTCGGCACACTGGCAGCAAAGATATGTGGCCTAGTACGTATTTTATCGACACCGGAAGGATAAGAAAGAATGTTGACCTCCGCGGTATTTGAACTTAGAATGATCCCTGATTCTAAAAGCTCATTTTAAGAGACATGAATAATAATGTTAATAATAATAATAATAATAATAATAATAATAATAATAATAATAATAATAATAATAATGATAATAATAATGAACAAAGTTGTTCTCTTAAATTGCACAACATGAATCACATAGATTTTTATATATAATTTCCATACTCGTATAAACAAATCATCTGTATGGTTGTTCGGCAAAGAATTGCCGAATCCTCATACGACTCTTATTTACCTCAGTTGAGATTAGTATGTATTTCTGTCCCTTTTAAGTTCATTGTGTTTTGTGGAATTATTTCTATTTGACATCCATTGAGAGTGGCATTTGTGCATATTGTCCAAAAGAGGATACATTTTTGGATCATTTGTGTCAAACCAATCTTGGTGTTTCCTCTTAACATACCCAAGTGTTTCACAAGATGGCTCAAATACAGTATTTTTAAAAAGCAGAACCCGCTGATTCAATTTCAGTGTTGTCTGAGATGCTAGCAAGTTTGTTGTCACGAATTGTTTGAAATGAGGTTAAATTGGCATTGTTTCTGAGCTTTGTCTGATACAGTTTTTGAATTGGTCGAGTACGATTGCTATGAAGAAGACTGTGGATAATGAAATGCCCCTTTGATCGTATCAGCACTTCTCAACGGAGAAAGAACATTTTACTTGGATATCTTCCCTCATGAAAGACGTCACAATTATGTAATCAATAAGGTGATAATGGTTTCATTCGGGATGTTTCTATGTAGCTCAGAGTAGAACTGCTCTTTGATTACTTCATTGAGTTGAAGCATAGCAGCTGAAAATAGTTGCATATTTAATTTTGCCAATGCAGATGCGCAATGACATGAGTCTTTTACTAATGCCAACAGGCAACGAGTTAATTTGTTTCACCAGGTCATTCCGAATGGCAAACCCAACACCTACGTCTTTCTTTATTTCTTGGGGCTTACCCATCTATAATACATATATATACATACATATACACACACACATATATAAATATACATACAGGAACACAAGGCACACACATGCATATATATATATTTATATGTATATATGCATATATATGTGTAGATATATGCATATATATATATATACATATATATACGTATATATATATATATATATATATATATATATATATATATATATATATATATATTCATAAATACATATATATAAATACGCGCGCGCGCGCGTGGCAGTTAAATATTTATAAACACTATATAGGACTTCCAGGTATTCTGATCATAATTTACTTTCGCCTAAGCGAATCCGTGCCCGGATAGATTATTATATATATACTCACATTCACCAGCACACGTACGCACACATATACATCTATAAGTATGTACACAAAATTAATAGATATTTTCTCTCTGTCTTTCCCTTTCTTTCTTTCTTTCTTTCTTTCTTTCATATATATTTATTTATTTATTTATTTATGGGTTTCAGACAAGTGGCTGTGGTCATGCTGGAGCACCACCGTGACTTTCCGTCTTTATGCTGTGCTCTCTTCACGTTCCTTGCACGGGTCTTCTCCTCCACTTGATATAGTCCAATCATGAGT
>NC_068990.1:66504734-66505879 GCF_001194135.2 Octopus bimaculoides | reverse complement strand
ATATATATATATATATATATATATATATAGGGTCATCCCATAAATAATGCGGCTTTTTCAATTGCAGAACTGATAGTCGGAGGGGACGGATTAAACTACCAGCATCAACTTGCAATTAAAGCAGGTAGAAATGTTACCTTGTCCTTATTCTTAGTGTAAGTTTTGAAGGGTGCAGTTCGATTTTAACAGTTATTTTTTCGAAACTATAATGGAACTGCTAAAGGAGTATATTCGGCATATTTTGCTTTGTTAGTTCAATAACGCCAACAACGCAACAGAAAGTGCCAGGAATATCAATGCAGCGTAAACCAGTGTCAACAGTGGTTCCTGTCGTAACTGTTGAGGAACTTGCAGAGAAGCTTGGATTTGGTCATTAAACCAGTCATTCAAGTCGACGCTAGAAGTAAAGCGACCATCATTGGTTTCAAGACGAAAGGTGTTCTTCTACCAAGATAATGCTCCGCCACATATAGCGAGGATGATATTCCAAAGACTGGAGAAGTTTAAATGGGAAACGATGTCCCACCCCCCATATTCGCAGGACATTGCCTCATCTGATTATAATTAATTATGCAGTCTTCAAAATCATTTGGACGGAAAATTATGAATTCTGCAGACGAGGTCAGAAGAGTGCTGGAAAAGTATTTTTCGTCACGGATAAGTGAAATCTGAAAGAGGGACCTTGCGAGTCTAGCAGATAGATGGAATAGCATTGTCGAAAATGAAGGAGAGTATATTATAGATTAAAAAAGAACTACATTTATCTTGCTTTTGAAAAATAAAAGTATAAAAACCGCATGACCCACTATATATATATATACATATATGCTCGTATATGGAAATTAAATTATATGCAATAACTTTCGTTTATACATAGTTAGTCGCGCTGTAATACAACAACCTATAATGAAAACACTGGCCGTTAGTCAGCTTGACGTGATCAACAAACCGAGAAGTCTCGTCTTTCATAAAACTCATCAGGGATCCCTTGTCACACCTTACAATTTGCCAGACTATAAAGAATTAAATTTCATAGTGTAAATGGAAACGAAATATACATACATACATACATGCATCCATCAATCCATCCATCCATCCATCCATCCATCCATCCATACATGCAATATATATATATATATATATAT
>NC_068990.1:66502438-66504500 GCF_001194135.2 Octopus bimaculoides | reverse complement strand
ACATATACGTATATATACATATATATATATAATACATATATATATATATATAGATAACTCGTACACACACACATATATATAGCAATGCAATGTATATAATATAATATATATATATATATATATATATAGAATACATGCACACATTTTCATATGTACATATGCATATATTCATTTATGCACATACATACTGAGAAAGAAAGAAAGAAAGAAAGAAAGAAAGAAAGAAAGAAAGAAAGAAAGGAAGAAAGAAAGAAAGAAAGAAAGAAAGAAAGAAAGAAAGGGAAAGACAGAGAGAAAAAGATATGGCTATGTTGCGTGTAACGATCGTCTGTAACATCAGCCATGGCCACTGGCAGACGACAGCTACAACAATAAAACGACTGAGCGTTGACTAAAGATGATATCAACACCCGTTGACCTCTGTTCTGATTTCTATATTGACCCGACAGATATATTGTTGGCACGCCAGCAAATCTTGCCAACTTAGAACTATCTCCTGGATCGATTAATTTTAAACATTTAATGCTAACACCAAATTAAAGCTTTGTCTCCTGGACCAGTCTGTTGCTACGGAGTAAATTCAGTAGCACGCATCAATATGCAAATCTCTAATTATGAATGTTTATGCGTGTTTGTATTCACTTACAAACACATATGCATATATTTATATACCGATGTACATATACACACACTCACACACACACAAAAACAGATACGAAGACACATGAATATATACTTATGAGGAAGAGAACGCTTGTTAATCGTAGTGTAACTGTCCGACGAAGGCTAGCAAACCGAAACTTCGAAGTCTCTGTCAACGCTTTTTCTGAAAGCATTACAAAGAGTACTCTACAAGAAGTACAAAATGTATGAAGTACATCTCCAGTTTGATATCAAAGTATTTTTAGTATAACATGAGATAAATGCAAACGTTAATATGCAGCTGAGTCAATTTTTTATTTGATTATGCGTGTGTATGTATGCATACGTGTGTGTGTGTATTTTCTTACATTTAGACAGGCCCTCGATATATTTCTGCCTACTGTAGACAGGTCTTGTCTAACTTTACAGTATTATTGAAGAAAATTCTTGAAGCCAGGTTTATATCATATTTTAGGACATCATAGGTAGCTCATGAAGGGATCTATTGGCTGTAGAAATTAAAGCACTGTCAGGGTTTAATTCGGTACGTCTTGTGGGATGACACCCAGGCAGAATTTCACAGGTATGCGATTCCTTAAAAGTCGAGAATCAGATGGTGAGGAGCTGAATGTTTCATTTATCGATTGATTTACTCGTTGATTGATTATGCATAGAAACCAATGTTTAGAAATGAAATGCTTCCTCAAACCTTGAATAAGATTATGTAACAAGACCGTCTTATTTAGTGTGGTTGCTATTATATCCTGCGATAAATGCACTAACCAGTCGAATTGTAAATCATGGAACACCTTGTGGATTTAATCCATACACATTCCTATCTTCTTCCCTCGATATTCTATATGGCGTGCTGACTGGGGAAGTATTCGCGTCGATTTCTTCAATCTCTACTTTCTACTGCTAACTGACTTCGTAGAAGAAATGAAACGCAAAACGAATGACAAAATGATAACGGTAATTTATTCAGCTTGTAGAGTTGAATAAATGTATTGAATTAACATTGAAATTATTGCACTTCATTACGAAGTAGTTAAATATTACACTAAGTCTAGCGAATTATACAGTTCTCACTCTTATTAAATGCGAAATGTTAATGACATGTTAAAGCTCAATGTCGCGAATTAATTAAATTTGTATGATTAAAAATCTAACTATGCTGGATTATTTAGATGTTTGAAGATACCAGGCATTAACATTCATATATTAATAAGATTTATGATTGTGCAGATTGAAAACCTTAATAACTAGTTAACACTTTCTTAACGACGTGGGTCACTTCGTAATATTTATTCATATATATTTATTCTAAGGATCGTTAGTTAATCCGTTTATGGTTTTAAAGATTATCAGTAATTAAATGAAACTTAGCCGAGTATTTGATATATATATATATATATATATA
>NC_068990.1:66497818-66501445 GCF_001194135.2 Octopus bimaculoides | reverse complement strand
GTGTGTGTGTGTGTGTGTGTGTGTGTGTGTGTGTGTGTGTGGATTGTTAATGTATGGTTATTTGATAATATTTAATTATTAATAGTAAGAGTTTGAATATATTCCAGAAATCTTAAACGAAGAACCTATGCCAACAGTTAAATATGTTTATTAGGAATTAGAAATCAATCAGGTATACAGTCAATAATGAAAGAAGTTTATAGGAAAAATTAAATTCATTTGAACTAAAGCAATGCGGTTATGTGGTGTAAACAATAAATTTATTTCCACTTAGAATAATAATGTAGATGCAATGGAAGATATGCAAACTATACGTTTAACAGTATACAGTAGTGCTTATTTTTATAGCTATTAATAATATTTTCTACTGTAGGTACAGGGTCTGGAAATTTGGGGGACGAGGCTAGTCGATTACATCGACCACAGTGCTTAACTGATACTTATTTCATCGACCGTGAAAATAAATGAAAGGTATAGTCGACCACGGCGGAATTTGAACACGAAACAAAAAGACGGACGAAATGCCGCTAACCATTTTACCGGGCGTACAAAGGATTCTGCCAGCCCACTACCTCGTTATAACTATTAATAATAATTTGTAATATAATGTTTTAAAACCCATCAGAAGAAAACGGATATATTTGGAACATTTTGACCTGTAAATAATCGTTATCACAGCGGTTCCCAATGAAGGAAAATTCTGACTTCAAACAAAAGATATTTAAAACACCGACGTTAGTGGAGAGCGCCCTGTATGGACTGGTAGATGCTCCTGGAGATATTTTGCTCTCTTCTGAGAGGCAACTCTAAATTGATTGAAACGTTTAGGTTCCTCACAAGATTTCATCAAATATTATTTTCTGATGAAAATAATTGAAACTTATAAAAATAAGCAATTTAGCACAACTATATGACTTAGTTAATAAATTTATAATTATTGAACAGATGGTTCGGCAGGAAAAGTACACAAAAAGTAAAACTAATAAAACAAATGTGCTAGAAATAATATGCAAGAAAGATGAAGAGGAAAGCCCCTAATTTATATAGATAGATAGATAGAGAGAGAGAGAGAGAAAGAGAGAGAGAGAGAGAGAGAGATACATACATACATACATACATACATACATACATACATACATCCATACCAGGTACGTGCTGTCATTAATTACTCAAGATAGGTAATTGGTGACCTTTATGTAGAAAAACACACAAAAAATAAGCGAAATACAATCGCGCAATTGAGTTGAAGGCAGATTTACTTCTGCCTTTACCTCACGTAAAGAAAACGGTATTGTAGGAGTGTACGCAACATGTGTACTACACCAATACTATGCGTAGCTTAAATACTGAGATTGAAAGGCAGGATATTTTGCATTTTATCCATATTAATCAGAGTAACCTTCATAATTTTGCTGAATTAGATGCATATTTTACCATAAAAAGAAAATGTTGCAATCGATCTATTTTATTCAAGGTAGGCACTGCCTACCTTACCTACCTACGCGGTACGTCCCTAGTGTACATACATACATACATACATACATACATACATACGTACGTACATACATACGTACATACGAGTTGCATTCGGGAAGTTATGAGACTTTGTATTTGGAGCGACAGTTATAACTGTCCTCGATTACTGCAATTTTAGTGTATTAGTACTATTCATGCAATAAGCTGACCTGCCAAGTTTTGTTATTTCAGATTGAAGGAGATAGCTGCAGCAGCAATTGGAGCACATTATATTAAACATTGCCTGTCACAATAGACGAGTTTACCGAATGCAGTCGGAACATAAAGAAAATTCGGGAGCTTGCTCTGCAATAAAGTTTGGTGCTAAACTGCCCCAAAATGCTACAGAAACTTATGAGATGCTCTGGATTGCTTGTGCATTTACTGATTGCTTCTGAATTAACTTGCACGAGCAGAACATCTTCTTTTTTGCTGGCACAAAAGGATAGTCACCACAAATTCACCGGGAAAAACATGATGAACCCCTTTTCCAACTGCAAAGTCATCATCTACATCTACTGAGCTTTTTATAGAAGTTTTGCGGAAATTCGGAAAGAGATATCCTCGCAAAAGGCCAGAACAATGCACCAGTCCACAATTCCATCCTGGTAACTAACTACTTGAAAGAGATGGTCATCAAAACTGTCCTCCCTATACTCCAGCCTTTTAGTTGTTCCCCAAGCTATTGTAGAAAGTGACAGTGGCATGCTGTGAAGGGAGTCTTGGAAACTTTCACTTTGGAAGACTTCCATGGCGGTCTTCACGAAGTGGCTGGAGCGCTACAACAAGTGCATGGAAGACAGAAGACCCTACCGTGAAAAAGATTAGAGGTTAATTCTTCTTTAGAATTAATAATGTCTCCTGAAAAAGTAAAGCCACAGAATCTCTGGAATGCATCTTATAGATATACAAATTCGAGGGGCAGTTGAAAAGATCTTGGCTTTGGGTAATAGAAAATACAAGATCTTCTAATTATGATTTTACTTGGCGTATTCCCCTCTAAGATTCACACACTTATTGCTGAGGTCCTACAGTTTTACTAAGCCCTGTAAAAGAACTCGAAAGGTTAGGCCTCCAGCCAGACCTTTCGTGATACCCTTAGTACCAGCAACTTTTCAGGACCTCTTATATATAGAGATGCATTAATAGATCCATAAATATAAAATGAATGGTAAATTCACATATAAACGTCTGTGAAATAACATTTATTGGCCTGAATGAAACATTTATTGGCATATATGGGGAAATATATGCATATATATTAACGTGTGTATACATAGTCATATACATATTTTTGGGTGCATTCCGATACATGCCGGTACGCATATTCACATAGATGTACGCACATACACATATCTGTATTAATTTGAAATAAAAAGAATATATATGTACAGATAAATTATACTGTAACTGGAACACGCACAAGGAGATACAGAAATTCATACACATAAGTTCACGTTTTCTGACACGTGAGGATACAAAGATGAAATCTCATATACTATAGTATATATATTTTTAGGAAGGAATACATAAATACGCAAAATTTAGGTATCTGCAAGAATATGGGAAAAAAATGAAAATGAACGAAATGTCTGTTGATACTTTTATTGATATGGGAATGTAAACGCGTACTAAAAACAGACACAAACAAGAAATTTACAGTAATCAACAAAAATCTCGTAAGCAATTTTTTTAATACAGATATATACACATAACGTTATATATAATGCAAAGGAATATATATGTGTGTGTGAGTAAGTAAGTATGCGTATATATATATATATATATATATATATATATAAGGTTGAGGAGGGTATTGGATTTAACCAAACCCCGGAGGATACAGGTAATACCGAGTAAGTGCTGTATACCGATTAGTTTGCCCCGGTCGTTGTATGAACAGGATTGGGTATTATAAGTCGTGTATTAGCGTGTGTATATGTAAATATATAAAAAAACAAAAAGATAAAGAGAGCAAAGGTAAGGTTGAAGAATTTTATGGATAGAGCCTTACAGCTGTTTCTGGGAAGATCCAGTACTTCCCTTCATCGGAGACAGAAAGAATAAAGTAATCTATTATTATATCCATAGGCGGATATTTTTAGTATGAAG
>NC_068990.1:66496197-66497203 GCF_001194135.2 Octopus bimaculoides | reverse complement strand
AATATTTCTAGCCCCAACCGCCTTACTTTTTATATCTAACACTCTGTCTTTCTCCATTTCTAAATTAAGGGTAAAAATAAAGCAATCCTGCAAAACACAACTGATATTTACACAGCGGCGCACAGAATAAGAGCAATCAAATAACGACAGCGTAGTGCGCAACAAATATCAGCGATCTCACTGTCACCTGTACTCTTGACAAGAGATAACAGTTAGGCTTTTACACCTACCAGGCTCGTTCGTATTAGCTCGAGCTGCTGGATAATTTTTTCGTTCATTTAAGAATATTGCTGAACGGAAGCTTTTCATCGATTGGAATTTAAATCCTAATCTCTATAGAAATTTATTGCTTCAAGAAAACATTGAATTTGATTTACTTTTAATTGTTACGATTATAGATAACAGCTCGGGCTGTAACTTCCTAGCCCGAATCAGGCGCGTGTGAACGATGTCGAGAGAACGTCAGCTATGAATGACATTTTTTGACACAGGTCCCACTAAGACAAAATGCCAGACGCTGAACGAAAATGAATGAATTGCGACCAGGCTCAATAAAAGTAGCCCGAGTTATTGGCTACAATTATATACTTGAAGTCAGTGTTGGCAGAAATTAAATCAGCTTGGAAATACACGTTCAGTTTACTAAATTTATACTTGAGCTAAACCCGAACAGCCTGAGTGCCGTTACAGTCTGTCAGATACCGGCCATGATGAAATACCAAAAAGGTATTGAAAATACGTATTCGCCTTTATATATTTAATCCTTTATATTGAACACTCAATCTTTCATATATTCAATAAGACATATTCCATATATTCAATAAGACATATTCCATATATTCAATAAGACATTCAATACTTCATTTCATTGTACCATCCATTTTTATTTTATATATTATATATTCCATATTCTATATCCCACATTAATTTTACAAGAATATAAATAAAACATAAAAAACAGACAGAGTTGGAACTCTTTTAATAAAATAATATATTCCTATATACA
>NC_068990.1:66493508-66496011 GCF_001194135.2 Octopus bimaculoides | reverse complement strand
AATATATATACAAAAAGGTTTGTTTTTTTAAAATTATCAGCCCTGAGAAGTTCTCTCCCCTTAAAGGGAAGCTTCAACCTTTCTTCAGTCTATTTAGCAAATTCTCTTTCTGTCTGTCTCATCGTCCGAAAGCAACTCTAGATGGCAGCACTAACAACACCAGTCAAATTTTCTACGTACACATACATACATACATACATACATACATACATACATACATACATAAACTGTTCCAGCTGATCCGATCAACGGAAGAGCATGCTCGTGAAATTAACATGCAAGTGGCTGAGCTCTCCACAGACAGGCATATCCTTAACGTAGTACTCAGGGAGATTCAGCGTGACGCAGAATGTGAAATGGTTGGCTTTTTGAAATGCCAGCATTATACATTTTTGTCAGCTGAGTGGACTGGGGCAAAGTGAAATAAAATGCCTTGCTCAAGAACGCAATACTTCGCCGTGTATCGAGCTAACTACTTACGATTGTGAGTGGAATACCTCCGGTAAATACTTCTCTATTTGTAGAGAAGTATGTATTTGTCACGTAGACAATTGCACATAAAGTATAATAAAATGTTACATAAGCCGAGATGTATGTGATATCAGTGGTAAAAAAACATTATAGAGTTATTACAATAAAGAAATACTTTAAAGATAAAGGTGGGAAGTGTTGCTACGTAGGTAAGTAATATGTTCACCAATAAGTATAGGTGATGATAAAATGGTACAATCGGTGTTTATTCTAGAACGGTAAGAGGTATACACATGTGTTAAACTGGTTCAGCCACAACGTTTTTCATAAATCTGCTTAGATGAGGGAGCGTTGTCAGTAGTTTTAAGCTTTGAACATGAAATGATGATAAGCAATAAGATGAAATCTGTCCTCAATCTTCTTTCAGCCACTAAATATACACATGTTAATTACACGGGTATTTTCTTTAAACAACCAGAAATCAATACCACTAATTAATTCGTTATCATCACCATCATCAAAAGAAGGATATAACAGACTCATTTTATTGCCTAAAACAATTCATTTCCAGGGCTTGTTTGTTTTCCAGTAGTAATTTAAAATTATGCAAATCTTCAGGAAAAACAATGTTTAAATCATTTTTTTTTTTGAAAATTATCTATAAACTGGAAAAATTCCAGCAGCATTGAAAGAAGCAATTATTGGTAAAGATGGAAAACCGTGGAAAGACGGTTAATTAGAGATCTTACATATAACTAAAACAATGGAACAAGTAGACCGGACTAAACGCGTTAACTCCCTGGAGAACAATAATTTATTCTTTAGTGGTACTCAGCCTCGTTTTCACACTCTACAAAACTACTTCACACGTCTTCAACAAGATGACAGTGTTTTGAATAATATTGTTGACAGCATGTTGCTGAATTTTGTATGTGAACCAAATTGACCAAGTGATTCTATATCACATGTTACAAGATTACGCAAATAACACAACATACTTTGTTATGTATATGTGTATAATTATATACATCTATACATATATACATACATACATATATACATACGTTTATATATATATATATATATATATATACACACACACACTCATACACATACACGCACACGCACGCAAACACACACACAAACACATGCTAAAGAGAATGCTATTGTGGCACTCAACTTAGAGTGCGTTGCATCCTATAGCAGAAACAACTGTAAATTAATGAAGTTGATAATACAACCATTGTTTTTTGCCTGTCATCTTTTCCTTATTGCCGATCTATACTCATCTAACAGTATGTTCTGAAACATACGTGTACTGAGTTCTAATACCATGTTATAAGTCTAATAAATAGATAGAATTTTACCCAGTAGGACATATTAATATATTTTTTGTGATGTATTTAACAGTGCAAGAATATGTCACTTTTGTAGCTAAAAATAGACTACACGTCCAAGAATCGCATGACACCAACTTCAACAGCGACTATAGAAAGTAGGGTTGTTATAGCCTAATCAAGGTTAGCTATAACCGGTGTTTAAATCGACCAGGTACGTATATAATACAATAAAAGCATACACAGGCAAACAGCTGTTATCAGGTTAGCTTTTGATGTTATATATTTTATTTAATATGCACTTGATAAATGATCAATTGAAAAATGAACATATTGGTTATGGTATTTTCTTGTGTTAGATGAAGACGGTCATCTATCTAAAATCCAGACAGGGAGGAGATGAAAGGAGGAAAGAGGGGAGAGGTTTGCTTTTACAGCTGTTTCAAAAATATATGTGCAGAGAGAGCATTTCTCTGCAAACGATCAGCAGCCATCTTTATAGTTGCGAGCAATTCTATCATTGGAAGAAGAATGAGAAGCTGCCTAAATAGGAAAGTAATGATCTACTGACGGGAGGTATGGAGGAGTAAG
Source organism: Octopus bimaculoides (assembly GCF_001194135.2). Classification (NCBI taxonomy): domain Eukaryota; kingdom Metazoa; phylum Mollusca; class Cephalopoda; order Octopoda; family Octopodidae; genus Octopus; species Octopus bimaculoides. The sequence continues at coordinate 66,493,612 of NC_068990.1, read as the reverse complement.
CGTAAACAAAGACTGGCAGACAGTACATGGACATGATAATAGGGAGATAGATAGAACGAACAAATATGACAAGGGATATATGTGTGTGTGTGTGCGTATATATA
>NC_068990.1:66489324-66492938 GCF_001194135.2 Octopus bimaculoides | reverse complement strand
ATATATATATATATATATATATATATATATATGTATATAAACAGTATTAATGTTCACTCCCTATAATGTGTTCATGTCTACAAAGTCCCAATTTCATACTTAGAAAATGTATCAAATTTAATAGTATTTAAACCTACTTGCATTGCGTTGGTCATTTTATTCTCAAGGCTGCAACATGGTTGCTGCACAAGTCATCTACTAGCGTAATATTCACTGTCACATACATTCTCATTTATTTTTACTTATATCTTTTTTATAATGAAATCTCATCATCCACCATTGGCATACCATTTCCTGTTTTACTCCTGATGTATTTTTCTTTTTCAGCAAAACACGCAACATAGGGTATACGTGTGTGTGTGTGTGTGTGTGTGTGTGTGTTTGTGTGTGTGTATGTGCGTGTGTGTTTGTGTGTGTATCTGTAATGATATAGATATATGTATAGATGTATGTAGGTAGGTATGTATGCATTTTTGTATGTATCTACATATATATATATATATACGAAAATCTATGCGTGTGTGTGTGTTTCTGTGTTTGTCTGTATGTGCGTACGTGTGTTTCTGTATGTGCTGTCTCTATACATATCACATACAATGGTAATCTTATCCAACAGTGGCATATGATTTCCATTTTCACTGCCTACATCTTCTGCCATTGTTGACATACATAATGTATGTATATGGGTTACCTTTTCCTATATACACAATACATACTGTTTATTTTTTCTTGCTGCAGCACACACACACATACATACACACACACACACACACACACACACACACACACATACACACGCACACAGGCACACACCCACATGCATATACACCTACATGCAAACTTATAATGATATGCATATATGTATGCATGCATGTATGTATATATACACACACTCATATGTACACATGTATATATATATTCATACATGCTGACACACACACATATAATCAGGCACAAACACATATATTACTGTCTATATGTATATATATATATATATATATATATATATATATATATATATATATTTCCTCATTACTTGTTTGTGTGCACACATGTACACAATATATATCATTTTCAGAGGCAATAAATATACTCTATGCTATTTGCTGTTTGCAAAGCAATTCGACATTTCGTTGATATCCTATTTGCATTTAACGGAAATCAATGAGAGACGTGAATGACAGAGAAGTAAAGGAAATAGGAAGAATCGAGAAATATGTGGGAGACAGACAGACAGACGTTAAGAATGAATAGTGGTGATGGGATTGGGGATGAATAGAAAGCCACATTGTGGGAGTGAGTGAGTAGAAGGACGTAGGAGCGTGGTATTGAGGGATAGGGAGTGAGAGAAGGAGGGATTTTTGTGAAATTTAAGAGGGATTACGTCGTGTTAAGCCAGGGGAAAATAACGATAGATATAAGACGTCACACACGGTAACAAGTAGATGATGAAGAAGTGAAGACAGAGAAGAAGAAAATGAAGAAGAAAGAGAAGAAAAAGAAGTAGTAGTAGTAGTAGTAGTAGTAGTAGTAGTAGTAGTAGTAGTAGTAGTAGTAGTAGTAGTAGTAGTTACAGCAGCAGCAGCAGCAGCAACAGCAGTAGTAGTAGTAGTAGTAGTAGTAGTAGTAGTAGTAGTAGTAGTAGTAGTAGAAAAAGTAGATAGAGACAACATGGAGGAGATAAAAAGAAGAAGAAGAAGAAGAAGAAGAAGAAAAAGAAGAAGAAGAAAAAGAAGAGGAAGAAGAACAACAACAACAGCAACAACAACAACGACAACAAGAAGATCAGCAGCAGCAGCAGCAACACTAGCAACGACAGCAGCGGCATGCAGAGTTATTTGGTATCAGTTGGTACTTAGATCTTGCTTTTTCTTCGTTGTCCTCACGAACGAAACCCAACCAAAATGACAAAACGAAGCAAAAGCAAGTTCGGTAAACTAGTTTGGATTAAAATAAATTGGACGATTTAACTTGAGGGGAATGGTGGGGGCTTGGAAGGTGAATAATTCACTCAAATAAATGTTTTTTTCTTCTCTATATGTTATCCTTCACGTTTTCATCTTTGCTCCTGATATCGTTATGACTGCAAATACTACAGTTCAAGTAAGCTGCTACGACAGCAAAAACATAAATAACATGAGCAAGACTGTAACCAGCTCCACCACAATCAGTATCTCATCATGTTTACTAGCAACACCACTGAGAATGTTACCACTGCTGCAACTATGATAAACATCTCAGTTCCACTATTTTCTTGGTTTGAGGTAATTTTTCCTCAAGGAACGTTCGTATTTGGATGATGTCTTCATGAAAATGTAGCAGTCGATCAATGCTGAAATGCATTCATACCTTCATACATACGTACACACATATGTACATATACACATACATAGATGTGTATATGTATGTGTGTGTGTGTGTGTATATATATATGTATATGTATATCTATAAATGTATATATATATGTGCATATATATGTGTATATATATGTATCATATATCTTTATTTTATTACATACTCCGTATTTTGGATTCCATGTGAATATGCGAAACACGATAATTATAATTTATATTTATCTGGCTTTCATCATACAGTGTTTCTCTTTCTGTTTCTCTCTCTCACACACTCTCTCTCTCTCTTTCTTTCTCTCTCTCTCTCTCTCTCTCTTCATATATATATATATATATATATGTATATACAAACATAAACACACACACACTTATATATACATATAAATGTATGTATGTGTATATATCGTTATCGTAATCATGTCGCTAGCTTTAAAACAATCAATAAGAAACATTCAATATCTTTGGCCTATTTTGTATGGTGACTGAAGGAGGATAAAATTAAGTACAGCATAACGTGGACCGTAGTAAGGCACGCACAACCATACGATATAATTTCCAGTAGATGCCGTCCCTGCTCCGAGGAATCCCTGTCTATTATGAGAAGATCATTAATAGAATTTCTGAAAGCTTCTCTAGGTACAAATCCGCATATAAAAATACACTTTCGTACAATGCAGTGGGAATGAATTTGAGTAATTGTTAATATATTTTACTTTAAGGTATGGATGAATTAGGTTCACTTTTAACCTCCCCATTCTTATAAGGACCGAGTAGCTATTTAACTCGCTTTGTGATCGTGTGTGCACGAAACCACATGTGTGCGTATGCTTACATTTCACGGATGCTTCTATGAGCGAGTGTACACGCGCCATGCAGCTTGTGCGAGGGCGTTTATGCATCTATATTTGTTAATGGTTATTTTTAACACTTTTCTGTATTGCGTGTTCGTTTCCTTTTTGCGTGTTCGTTTCCTTTTTGCATCTGTGATTTTATTTTTGATCTATATAAATGAAGATATTTCCTTCGTTTTGCTGCACTTCTTTCTGCGAAATGAAAAGATACATTGCGGAACTACTATTTTCACGAGTTGTGTATATTTATCCTCCAATGAGACACATCACCAATGCCGGATGCCTCTGAACCAGTTGTTTAGTGTCCCACCCGTGAAGGAACGATGTTAGATGTGTCGAAACAATTGTCGTGATTGATAATAAATTCTCGTATGTTCTATCTTCCGTCTTTCATTTACCGTATATATATATA
>NC_068990.1:66485141-66488740 GCF_001194135.2 Octopus bimaculoides | reverse complement strand
AAGACAAAGAAACATACACATTAAAATTAGTAAAATTCTATTCTACAATTATTACAAGGCTTGAAATTTGAACTCGAAACGTGAGCCGGAAGAAATGCCACTAAACCATCTGTCCGACGTGCTAACGGAATTGCTAACTCCCTGCCGTAAAAACAACAATAATTGTAATGGATTCAAAAGTTGCCACAAAGGCAGCAAATTTGGGGGAAAGGGATGAATCCATTACATCGGCCCCAGTATTCAACTGGTACATCTTTTCTTACAACGTTGCGGCCTCGGTCACTTGGGCCCATCGATCGGCTTTCGTTCCCTCTTGCTTTAGAGCACGCGCCCTAGCTCTGACAATGAAACCTTCATGTTTGGTGTTGAAGAATTGATTCAGAACCAATCTCGCTGCCAGCACATCGGTCGCTATGCCTCTACTGAGTGCCTCTTCGATTTTCCTAACTAGGTCTCCCTCTACTCTAGTCTTCTCTATCGCTGGTTCTTTGCTAATTCCTACAGGTTGTACTCTAATCGCCCGTTTTAGACAACCACCTACACCACCATCGGTTGTTGACGACAGTACCCACTCGTAAACTTTCAATGGATTAACTTGTTAAACCGGTCTCAGAAAACTTGATATGCCGAGAAGGACGTGTTCAGCTTTCAGTATCTGGGTCCCTGCCTATGGAGCCTATCAAGGTGAACCGTACGGATCACAAACTTGTGGTTTGTGTAGTTGACAAAATCAAATTGTGGAGAACCCATACTACTCTTATCTGCTGGATTACAAATTACCCTATCGAGATAAGATCTGGATGACCCGACACTGTTTTCCAATGTCCACACTGGAGTGTTCGGGAAATCCATTCTGAACCTGTTTGCCAACTGGAAACGACTGAGCAGGTTTGCGGAGCTTTCTCACCCCGCTTTCTTATCTGCTAACTCCACCCAATCCATAAGTGCATCCAAAATAACGTTCCAATCGCCCACTAGTACTAAAGAGCGAGACGTTCCTAGAAAGGCCTCCAGGCGTCTGAAGAACTCCGGATACCCCGCTCCAGTCGGTGCGTACACTGCAACCCGGTCGAAACTGAAACTGAAGAGCTTTTAACTGCGGCACAAGACCAAAGTCTTCCCACAAAAAAATCACCAGAAACCATCAGGAAGACATCATGAAAGTCATCGGAAAGATATCTGAAATACATACAGAAAGTAACTCTCGTGCAATATGGCGATTTTCTCTCTGATTTTTCTTTTTATTATAGTCTGGTTGCACCATTAGATTTTCATATCCTTCATTCTCTCTCACCCGCTTAATGATATCATCATGTGGATTTTTTTTATACCATCAGAAGTAATTTGCCTTCTCGTTATAATTAGAACTGCATGTTCATTTACCCGAAACTGCATATCAATATCCTCTCTTAATATCCTTCCTATCTAAATCAGGGAAGGAAGAGTCTTTGTTGTTCTGATATACAATGTGTGTTCATCTATATGTAGTAGGTAATATATTTTCAACTCGGTGTGGGTAAGGTCATATGCAAGCCTGTATTTTCTCAGTAAGGTTTTCGGAGAGGTTAACATTGTGACAAAAATTAATGGAGAGAGTGAGTCTCATTTATTGGCTAGAAGATTTAGGGCATTGAGAAAAAATATAAAAGTAAAAGAAATATGACTGTAGGGACATTTCAATTGAGTAACAAATGCCATTAATAAATAGTACTAGAAGCTTAGAGAAACACAATAAGATCAAGATAAGGATTCTATAATGGGAGGCAATTGAATTTGGTCTTGTGAAGGTCATTAAGTCATACATATTTATGCAAATGCTATCCAACCACATTTCCTTTTTGACACATCAACCTCCATAATTTACCTGAGCTGTTTTTCAAAGGTTATATCGAGCCAATATTCTTGTCCATGGCCGCTGTCTTTCATCGCAACCACTTTGGCTTATTATCAAGCCTCACCCCGTGTCCCAATGTCTAGACACTGAACAACTAATAAAAAACTGAAAACCACGTCACGTATCGGTCGGAGTTTCTTTAAAATGTTCCTTTGAGGGTATGCTCTTACTCTTTTACTTGTTTCTGTCATTTGACTGCGACCATGCTGGAGCACCGTTAAGAGCTCCTTCACTTTATTATTTTATTTTAAATTGTCGAGTAAAGTGGGAGAATTTCCTCCTGCTTTCATATATTTTTGGATAGTGTTCCATGTTCAAATCATTACTCCAACTCGTATTATTAGCAAAAATATTGTTATCATCTGCAAAATGAAAATTTCGAATATCACCAGAATTTCTATTTACGCTACAGATGTATAGGCTTGTGTTTTCTCTGTGTATTTGCCAAAATGATAATAATGTGTGTAACGCTTTCCAACTGCATCTGTGTTTAATTGTTAACAACTTATGTTGTTTCGCTTTTTTTTAAATTGTGCTGATATTTTTTCACACGTTTTTCCCCAACTTGAAGTTATTGAATTTCATTGCTTTTCTATTAGATGAAGCACATTTAAAAATTAGTAAACAAGTAAAGAAGCATATTTTAAAATAAAAAGTCTAAAAGACAGACTATTGTTTATAATTGATAATAGAACAGACCATGAAATATTTCTATGTTTCAGAAGAACCCCCAAAGAAAATACCCTACTATACGGACGAGGCCTGAACTTACATTGATCCCAGTGCTCAATTGGTACTTATTATATCGACCCCGAAAGACTGAAAGGCAAAGCCTACCTCGGGGAAATTTCGTCACAGTCACATGGTAACCAAGTATTCGTCTTGCTGTTGTTTTTGTTCTTGAACTTTTTCTTCTGATTATTATCTATATTATTCTACGCGTTTCTGTGTTTCTATTTGTTTTGTCCGTATGTTACGCCTTCGCCCAGGGAGAGAGCAATCCGAATGGAAGGTAATATATATGGATAGAGGAGAAGAGAGGGAGAACCTAAGAGAGAGAGAGAGGGGGGGGCAATGAGATGGTCGCTATTATTCTACATTCGTGTGTTCAAATCACAGACACAGTCAAAAGTTTTAACATAGTGAAACAATTTCATAAAGATTTATAAATTTACGCATCAAATAATATATCGAATGATAGTTAAATTGAAGTTAAATAACCTTAGCAAATAGCTGAGAATGTTACACATTTATCTTTTACATATTCCATATCAAAGGCTACAGCTATGCTCGAGCACCACCATTCCTCTTTTGTCATTTGCTTTAGATACTTATCTAGCTGGCTAGCTAGCTAGCTAGCTAGCTAGCTAGCTAGCTAGCTAGATAGATAGATAGATAGATAGATAGATAGATAGATAGATAGATAGATAGATAGAAAGATAGATAGATAGATAGATAGATAGATAGATAGATAGATAGATAGATAGATAGATAGATAGATAGGTACGTAGGTGAGTTTGCAGATATATTAACAGATATGCAGATAGAGAGAAATGTTAATAGATATACAAATAGAGAAGTAGACTGAAATGAAAAGAAATGAAAATATTGTCAGTTAGTAAATACCTTTGACTGATCATTGGTGGTGGTTCAACAACAAAAAGTCAAGTTATTATATAAATGTATATATATTCATATATATATA
>NC_068990.1:66482444-66485033 GCF_001194135.2 Octopus bimaculoides | reverse complement strand
TATATATGTATGTATGTATGTATGTATGTATGTATGTATGTATGTATGTATGTATGAGTGTGCATATATACGCTCGCACGAGTAGTGTGTGAATGTGTGTGTGTATGTGTGTGTGTGTGTGTACGAATAAGTTTTATCGTTTTAATTCATCTTTTAATTCTTTAAACTAAAAATCACATCATTTCTGTCAAGCATCTAAAAAGGAGAAAAAGAAGCAATACAATTTAAGTTCATTTCGATAAGATTTGATTAAATGACAGGATCTCAAAAATTTGTTTGAAATTCCTTGCTTAACATAATTATATAATGTTTCCAAATACACTGATGTATGCTGTGGAATCTCCTGCTAAATATTATTATCATAAAGCAGTGAGCTGGCAGAATCGTTAGCTCCCCACGCAAAATACTTTCCAGCATTTCGTCCGTCCTTACGTTCTGAGTAAAAATCTGCCGAGGCTAACTCTGTTTTTCATTCTTTCGGGGTCGCAGTGGAGTCGATTTTCGAAAAATAAATGGCGTATTCAGGCAGTCGCGAAACCAGAACTTTGGGGCTCAGGTGGACAAAATTTTGAGACGTCATTGAATTTATAACCAATCAGGAATTTAACGAATATCTAAAGATGATGCATGCACAAAGCAATGTCAACGGAAAACAATTGAAGTTCTCACCAACAAAACCAACGATGAACAATTGTCCTTTATATACTGCATCAGAAGGTGTAAAGAAATTGGTTTTCTATCTTTTTTTTTTCTTATTTTCTGAGACTTCATCGTAACTAATTGTTTATATAACCTATTGCTCTGAAACACACAGTATCTCAGTCATGTATTATTCATCGAACAGATGAAAGCTTATTTTTTATTACTGTGAAATTTATTGAATATTTGAATTTGTAGGAATATTTGATATTTTAAAGCATGTTTTATCGAATTTTCTCTTGTAACTTCAATTTCTTCTACCATTTTAATATAACATTGAAAAAATATTGAAACCGGTATGTTTTAAAACTATAATTCATTTTAAGGTGTATTTCCAAACCCCAAACCAACACTACTATATCGTTTCCTGCGTGGACATAAGCTTCTTTCTTCTACACACAGACACATATACATACACATACGCACGCACACATTTACACTCACATGCACATACACACACGCAGACAGACAGGCAGACACAGACACAGACATATATATATATTGTATAGCAAGGTATATGACTGTTTGCACTATGTAATATAAAAGCGTTTCATCTATCTAAATGTCATGTCAGTGAGCATCTTCTTTAGGTACGAAATGCATATTAACATCGCCGTAGCTCTCACAATAGACAGTTCAGCGTATATATTCTTGAGAGAATTTCCAGTTTCTACTTTCTCAATCAATATGTTGTATGTTCTCTCAATCAGATATTTGTGTTTTTGAGATTCTATGTGCGTGTCAGTGCGCGTGTGAATGTGAGGAGTTACGTGTTTTTTTTTTGTATGTACCTAAGAGATGATTCAATGACGCTATGTACCCCAAATATTTAATTTATTTCTTTTCTTGTATATCCACACGACAACAATAAAGTTGTCTTCAAACTTAGAGAAAATCTGGCAACATTATTGATAGGCTGGTAACTGAAGAGAATTTTTAGAATGTCAGGCAGATTTTGTTGCTAGATTTATTTTGGTTCATTAGGATCTAGGTTCAAATCCTAACGAGATCATCTTGCCCTTTCATACCTTTTGATTTCGACAAAGTACCAGTCAAGTAATCAAGTATCGAATAACTCCTCCCCTCAAAATTGCTGGCCTTATCTTGTACCTAAATCAGAAACAATAAAATGCATGAATTGGCAGTATCGTTACAGCGTCAGATAAATTTGCGTTCTTTCTCACGGCTCTTTATGACCTAAGTTCAAATCGCGCGATAAACGTCTTTTCCTTTCATCTTTCTATGGGTTGAAAAATAAAGTAACCAGTCAAATAATTTGGACGATGGTATCAACTAAACTTTCCGCTCAAAATTATTGGGTTTTGTTTGTACCTAAATAACACATAAGGAACACACTGGCAGGCTCATTAGACGTCGGACGAAATACGTTGTGGTACTTCTTCCGTCTCTTTACCTTCCAAGTTCAAACCCTGTTACAGTGAAATGGCCATTCATCCTTCCGGCAGTGATAAAACAAATTTCCAGTTAAATAATGAGTATCGAGTGCGACATTCTTCTAAAAATTGCTGGAATTGTGATGAATTAGAAACATTAATTTGATATTTGTTTATGAATCATGAATAAACGGAAGGGTAGTGCAGTGGCTCTGATTCTTTTCCCAATTCTCGAGACACATGAGAGAAAGGGAGAAAAACTATTTTCAGACCGGAAATCTGGCTTGAATATTTTTAACACAGTGGGTTGGCTGTAGAATCAAATCTTTCTCGTTCATGATCGGTGACTATGTGCGCTTCCGAATAGTTTCTGTCTCCCAAATTCAAATCAATGGGCTTTGATAGAGCAAAAGCTCTTATTAGAAGATAATTGTAAGCGCTTAAAATATAATAGTTATTTCTGTGTGTATATATATATATATATATATATATATAT
>NC_068990.1:66478851-66481765 GCF_001194135.2 Octopus bimaculoides | reverse complement strand
CACAATAAACGAATCGATTTGTCATTATTATTATTTTCTTAAATTAATAATTACTCATACACATTTCTATTAGATACACAGGCCTTATATATATTTTTACTCATTATGTTATTTTTTCTGCCACATTCTTTAAAACGATTAGTTAAAACCAGATTTTTTTCTTTGTCTTTCTTTCTTTCAAAATTGCTATTAGCTCGGACAAAAAATAATGGAGAACATTTGGGATGTAATTATAAACACAGAAGACTCGAAACACACACAAAAAATTAATAATCAAAGGAATGTAAGAACGTCAGAGTTCCACCTTTATTAGAAATTTGGTAAATTAATAACCAATTCTGTTTCTAATTTTTATTTAAGTTTTCAGTCTATTCATAGCTCATCTCAAGTTCTATTTTTCCATTCCTTTCTTCTTTCACTCTCATCTACTTTCTTTTGTATTTTTGTTTTATTATTGTTATTATTATTATTATTATTATTATTATTATTATTATTGGCTGCTGTGTTTTTTTTTTTTCATTTTTCGCAATTTTTACGTGTTTCTCTGAATTGAGATGTTCTCAATATTGGATTGTCAGTATGTCATTGGAAACTGTTTTAAATAGCAGTTCTAATAAAAGACATGATAATTGATGGAAGTGGAGTAGAATTTTCCAATCAATGCCTGGAAACTTCGTAAATATCGATTGTAATCTAATTTCTCGATGCGGAAGTAGTTGATCAATCAACGGCACAAATAACGCATCACCACCCCACCGTATTCTACTCCCACCACTCCGAAACAAAATGGTCGCTCGGACTTAACAGTGCTTCACGTCTTCCGTAATGGTGTTAACAAATTTCAACACACACATAAACACACATGCATACATATATATACAAGCATACACACACTCGCATATGTAAGTGAGTAGTATAAGATGTGGATTTAGGGAATCGCATGGCTATCACAATATGCCTGTCTTACGGATTCACGTAACAGTCTAAATGATAATCCAACATAGAGAAGTATAATGTAGAGTACCCATGGAAAAGAAATGCAGAAGATCCGATCAATGAAGTTATTTCATGTAAACTACATAAAATATAAAATCAGGAGGTATGAGAGGTGAATATATATTTATTTGATTACATAACCTCATTGAGGTCACAACCGTTTCGCAATCTTCTTTTTGTAGTATTAATTTCAGTGTGGAAGAAATTATGCTAACTGGTTTGCATTAACAATACAATTGTATATTCAAAAATAAATGCACATAAAGGAAGTTAGCTCAAGAGATCGCTAGAATATCATGATTTCAACAAAGTTTCAAATCTAAATATACACACAAAATTGTATCTTTACATATACAATATATGTGAGTCCGACACTGAGTAAAAATAAGAAACTGTTGTTTTTTATCAATTAAGGTGCGTGAAAGAAATCTAAGCAATTGACTATTTTCTATGTAAATGAAACTCAGGAGGAGATAAGAGGAAGTGAATGTAGATAAAGTAAATAAAAAAAATTAATGAGTACTTTCAGAAGTATACATATACAATGATATAAAAATAAATAATAATAACAATAGTAATAATAATAATAATAATAATAATAATAATAATAATAATAATAATAATAATAATAATAATAATAATAATAATGATATATGTACACGGAATATGTTCACAGTGACTTCGAAAGGTTAGCGTTCTCGCTCTCATCACAATTTAGGAGATAAGCAAGCCGAAATTTCGAAGTCATTGAAGCCATTTTCCATGTAAAAATTTAATAATTATGTACAATACTATTAAGTTTTGAGAAAGCCTTCAGTATAATGTTAAATTCTGCCCGTATATAACGTCATATAAAAAAATGTGTATATATATTTGTATATATTTGTATATATGTGTATACATACATACATACATATATATATATATATATATATATATAATTTCAAAGTAAGGTGATTAAAATCAAAATAAGCAACATGGATATCCAGAAGCAATGCAGTACGATCGTTACATGCAACTCCATTTAATTGAACAGTGTAACCACTATATCAATTTAAAATGCAGAGCAATCCTCAGCTGCAGAAGGACATAGTATTTAATTAAATTATAACAGATGGACACATTAGTAGAATAATACCTAAAATCTCCAAGAAGTTAAGGAGACAGACAAAGAACATGTTGTCTCCACTCCAACATAGAAGTTAAATAATAATAATAATAATAATAATAATAATAATAATAATAATAATAATAATAATAATAATAATAATAACTTCTAGATAGATAGATAGATAGATAGATCGATAGATAGATAGATAGATAGATAGATAGATAGATAGATAGATAGATAGATAGATAGATAGATAGATAGATCCAGTGATCGAGGTGTAGGAACAAAGTTAGCTAATCCAGTAAATATAAAACAACAATTTCAGTGACAATAGTAGTTCATTCAGACGGAATGTTGTGGATAAGCTGAAGAAAAGTTCATTTTTTTATAATCCACGGTAGGTGATCAGGATTGCCGGGTGTGCGAATATGAATAAAATTAAAGGATACGTTATCGCAAGGATTTACATGCATGGAAGATTCAATCAGAATATATAGAGAGCACAGGATGAGAACAGTATATAAACGCTGGGAGAAATAAGCATTGAAAGAAGGAATTAAACAGGGAACAAGAAGAAAATATAAGGGAGTGAGACGAAGGAGGAATTTAATTATGGTTAGTTGCCTGATGGCATTCAAAGGGCTTTCTTGGCTGAATCACAAAAATGATCAGGGTAGTGGTATTAAAATCAATCAATCAGTCACTCACTCAATCAATCAATCAATCAGTCTATCTATCAATCTATCTATCTATCTATCTATCTATCTATCTATCTATCTATCTATCTATCTATCTATCTATCTATCT
>NC_068990.1:66465063-66478841 GCF_001194135.2 Octopus bimaculoides | reverse complement strand
GATTTTTGTCAAGGGGGAGAATGAAAATATATAAGAAAATGAGAAAGAGAGGGGAAGAATTATGGCGGCTGCTGTAAGTTTTTTCAGTTGATGAATCTATATAGTGTGTGAGCAGCGTGATTACAATATGAAATGGTGAATATGTATGTTATCGAGGGAGGGGTGTAGGAGAGAGGCATTTGAAATAAAAAGAACGAACAAATTTTTAAATTGTAAGGACAAATACAGAGAGAAGTGTGTAACTGACTATAAAGTAATTAAATGATATATTGTTGATTTAATATACAGTGGTAGTGAGCGTGGATGAGAGGTAAACTTTACGAAGGTTAGGAGGGAAAACGCGCGATGGAGTTGTAAGTAATTGTATTTTGAGAATAGGTTTGAATGTTCCAAGCGTCAACATGTACATCCTTGCGCAATGTAACCTTCAATTTAATCAAGATATCATTTGACCTCAAGAGTAGCCGGCGGTATGCACTTTGCTAAGATTTTTACCCTCTTGTATATGTATATATATATATACATATATATATATAAGCGCTTGTGTATGCGTATGTGCATAACTATATAATGCCAATCAGCCATGACCGTTACTTGCAAGTGTGCATATGATGGAGTGTATCATATTTTGTTTAAATGTTTAAATGTTTTTGCTGCCTATATAGATGTGAGAAAATATAGATGCCTGCACGACTAAGCTACTCAATGAATTGTTTTGAATTCTCCAAAACACTAGCAAACTCTTTTAAAACGTTGACAAATTAAGAAACCTTGAAGATTAAAGAGTTTATGGCAATTTCCTTCAAAGAAAATATAGAATCCGTTTAGCTTAGTGATAAATTTTAAGTATTTCATCTGGAAAGGAACTGACTCTTTGTTAGAACTGAAAATTTGATTTGAAGTAAGGAAATGACGATTATTTCGAAGCATAAGGTTAATGTTCTGATTATGATATCTTTGTGGCTTTGTGTTTACTGGCTTTGAGTAGATGATCCATGCAGCAGAAAAGCATCTCAAGTCTGATAGAATTTATGACAAGATGAGATGATATTTTTCAAAAGCATGTTTTACGAACAACAGAAGAATATTAGATACGGGATGATCAAGATCAGGTTCGCTATATATCTCCCGAGTCACAGAACAGATTTATTTCAGATTATGAGGCAACGTATTTTATTGGGAATGAGATCTACATAGTATTTTCAAGTTATTGTGGATACAGACTTGGTCCACGTCGAGCAGATGACATTTCTGTAGAGATGTGACAAATCAAACTACGGCAGGTTTAAGGTACAAGAAACTTTCCCTAGGTTCGCCGAATTCAGCCATGCATATAAGTAAGAGATTATTGAGTTATTCGTATACAAATGAGAAGAATACGACAGTTTTCTAGAGGACTGCAGGATGCAAATACATATTATAAGTACCAGCATGGCAAAAATTTACAGAGGCACCGGAAAAAATACTAGAGCTGTGTCCAATTCCAATCTTCTCCTGCTAAAGCTGCCATATTTTCAAAGTGAGAGCTTACCGGAAGACATTAAATATATCAAAACAATTCGAAGGATTTGTATCTTGTTTTGTTCCAGCCCTAAACAATCAGATTTACTTTAAAATCACATAAGGTTCTTTTATTTCAAGGCATGTCATAAACGAGATGGTCTGACGAACTTCAAAGTATTAAACCTTTAACCTCTCAACTTACTTCTGTTAACATTACAAGATCATGATATGGCAAGACTATATATTGAATCAAGCATTCCTAAAGAAATTGATTTAGATAATATATGAAATTTTGTTGGTGTAAAAGCCAGAAAAGCCCATTTCATTTGCAGCTTAGGCTTATCGTTGCTTTACGTAAAGATTATTGTTATTTAGGCGTTCTGGTGGGAAAGGAATAAAGCATTTATGAAAGTTTGCAGAGGTTTAACCAGAGATACACCACCATGTTCAATTATGCTTTCATATTCATTCGCCAAAATCGGTCTCCTTTGTTCTTGTTTTATCATAACTACATTTTGCTATAAAAAGAGGAACAATTACAACTTTAAAATATACAATCTGTATTGAAAAGATTGAAGATTTAAGAGCCATGAAGCTAAAGAGCCAGTGCTAGATCTTAAGAAGAAAACTCTTCCATGGGTTTGGAGGGGGTAATCGAAAGGGAAGAGAGTGGTGGATGGCAAAACAACAGCTGATATTTTACAAAATTTCTTCTCTAAGGTTTGTGTACACACATGACGGAAACAGGGACTGAACTCTTTAACAGATTTCTTTACAATTTTAAAATCAATTTTTACTGATCGCTTATCAATGTCTTGGTGAGTTTTGCACCGTTTCTGTATATCTACAATGTCTTTCCATTGTGATGAGTCAAAGTTTAATATTGCCAGCGTCGGTTTAGAATTTCAACCTTGTGCAATCAACATGTTTTCTAAAATAGGATCACTATTTATATTTTGCCTCTTAAAAAAATAAAAGAATCTCGGATAATCGAAAATTACGCTCTCCAGTTCCTGCTGTTTCCTATTTTAGGAAGAAAACCTCATTTAGATAAAGATTGCTGCCAGAAGTTGGTTTCCATTTAGGCAGAAGTTATATTTCCAATAACTTTCGTAATTTTCCCCCACGAAAGAATGTATGAAATAAAGGGAAACTATACATAAATTTTGAGCTTGTATTTTGTTTTATAAAAGGAGTAAATATCGAAATGAATGACATTAATATTCTGAGTCCAGATGATGCTTCAGAAAGAATATCAATAAGGAAGCGATACGTAACGAGGTAAAATATCTTGTGAACTTGTGAAAGCATTAAACGCTGAGAAAGAGACGAAACTAAATCCCGTAATACCTTTTGTGCCGAGGTTCTATGTTGCAAGCGCTTAAACCATTCCATTACCATCTTGAAGAGATTACAACGGACAGCTGCAGTGTTGGTTGACATCTGTGCTTCGTCACCGATTTTATTTAGTTCATACATTATATTCATGATGAATGGTGTTCACAGGTATCACGGAAGCTGCCAACATTTCTCCGGAAACCGTTTAGCCTAACATAAATAGCACATGTATTCGATTGTCGATTTCTAACCAGAAATAGATGTAAGAGCAATAATGTAACTACATCGTTAAATGAGATTTTACTAATGCAATCGAATCAGGAATAAAAATGGATTATATGCAAAAGCAGAAAGGCTAGTCATCTCATTTGTCTTGGTGTAAACTGACACTGGATCGGACGAGACTGATTACTACACCATCACCAGATCATCTGAGAAGGAAAACGCCAATAACATTAAATAATGGTGAGGATGTAATGGAAGATACAAAGTAGACAAATGTTTTATCTCTGAATCGAGTACGTTTTTTTTCCTTTTTTACGTTTTATGTCAAGAAAAAGGGAGCGTGACCAAACACTTTTCAGTACTTCCCACAAAACCCGGATGTAATGTGATTGATGTGTAGCTTTAATTGTGGTAGGCAGATGACAGTTAGGCAGAAGACAGTAGAGAAGTTTTGCTAGATATTTGAAGTTGTTTGTGAAAAAGACTAGAACACAGATGTCAGTTAGAGGTTTTATATAAAACACAGAGTTAATCAGAGGCAGGTACGTATGAGAATCAAATGATACCTTACTCGAAGAAAGCACAAAAATTTATTCGCAGTTGTTAATATCTTGACAGGATACAAAATATACGTGGGTTGTGCGTTAGTGGTTAAAAATTCCCCAAATCAGTTAGGTAGTGTCTGGACATTTTTTTAAATCTTGTCCTTGCGTGTGTAATTCTGTTTGCTAGAAGAGCAATTTCGGTCCTATATATATTAACAATCTTCCACTTTGCTTTATATAAAGACACCGGTCATTTTGATGATGTAATAAATGGCTCGGAAAAGAGAGTGCCGTCTTTGATTTACTGTATCGGCCATAGGACGGATATTCCGTTATTATAAGGGATTATCACGGGTAGTATGAAAGTGATCATTTGTAAAGACTCAGAATGATTCTTTTGAAGTTTAAATTTGCTCAGGATCAGTGTTCAATATAAAATATGTCAGTCTAACCTTTTTGTTTTAATGGAAACATGGTGAATGACCCCTTCAAGTCACCGAAAAATAGACAGAGAATGAGGATTAGAGAGAGAGCAGAGTCTTTGAAACAGCTTGCTTGTGCAAGTGCAGTAAGTAAAAAATTCTGCATACCTTATGGTATGCAGGGGTCATCAAGAAAGAATGTGCAACACTTTGAGGCCTTTACAGCACACCGCCCCCACATCACTGATGTAAGGCCCGCACCTGCTAGTTCGATTTAATAGTATTCAACCTCAAGTCCATTTAAGGTTCCTCTCTTCTTCAAATAGGTTTCATTATACCATTTAGTTATATCCAATGGTTGCCTGGATCTATTTCAAGATTTTATTTGCATGGTGATGTTTGGCGTAGCCACCATCTCACTCTGGTTCCAGTACAACCCCTACCTTCACCTTCTATGGGAAGGCGTACTGCACTCTAACCAGCGTGTATTCAGACTTCTTGTAGTATCTCACCTTTGTCTTTCCTAACCTGACTGTATCTACCCCGTTGAAAGCAAATTAAAAACCTCGGCAGGTTTTTAATGTAAATAGCCAGAACAAATACTGAAATAATTCTTTCGGTTGCTCTACCATCTCTGTCAGTTTGCTGCCTTTTATGGGTCAGTAATCATCGGTACATTATTGATATATATATCTCCATTCCTAAATAACAGGTTTCTTGTCTAAAACGGTTCAACGTTTGATTTGCAGGTTCGTCTGGGTCATTAGCATGGCGGCTATCATTAACACCAAAGTTTGTAAAGAATAATTAGCGCGTGTGAAATTTGGCCAGAATCAGTTTCGTTGGAAAAACAGCGCTAAAGTATTATGAAACTGTAAAGTATTATTTAGATTCGTCTTACAAGGTGGAGAGCTGGCACAAAACCTAAGAAATATAGAAATAGTTCGTACACGTGGTATGGTGGTGCTTTGATGGCTAGTTACTGCAAAGGAGATATACATTTCTGGCTTAATCTGCCAGGATTAGAAGTTCCACTCTTAAATCGAGGAAGAAGGTAGAAAACGCATATACTATACATATTTCATTTTCATGTTCTTACTCGTTACATTTCTTACTCATATAGAAATCACTCGAAGATGACGTCCCTGTTATAATACAGCAAACTGTTTCTTGATAACAATAAGACATAAGTTAAAACGGTTCAGACAATGGATGATAATATCATGACTGATCTGATTCCATAGGTTGACCCTTGTATGCAAATATGGTAATTAATAAAACAATTCGCTAAAGAACTTCCGGCTATATGTTTCTTTAGGGGCTGTAAACCTGAATTGGTCTATAAACGTAATATAACTTCATGGAGTGAACTGTTCATGGTGTCAAGCAATAATAACGCATCGGTTGAATGCTATGCAATATGGCTTGACCGATTTTCACTGAATTTTTACATTCGTTTGCGCATACGCAGACTCACATGAACACATGACATAACACACAACCGCATGCATTAACACTCACACTTTCTCTCACATAAATGTCTATATCTATAAATGTGTTTGTGTGCCTATGTATGTACGTTCGTGTGTGTGTATGTGTATGTACGTGTGTACATTTATACATACACATGCATACATGCATACATACATACATACACATACATACATGCATACATACATACATACATACATACATATATATACGTACGTACATGCATACACACGTCTATCCTTTTGTTTGTATGCATATATGTATATATTTCCGTGGATCCTTTGTGTAAACGAATTGTTTAACAACATTCTTAATATGGAATCCTGTATTAAAACACATCTAGCTGTATCTCAGCTGGGTCATTTTTATAAAATTATCTTAAAACGCACCCCAACATACACATAAATGCATACACGTACATACACATACACACACACACACACACGCACGTACACATATGCACACGCAAACACACATTTATAGATATAGACATGTATTTGAGACGTAGTGTAAGTGTTCGTGGGTGCGCGGTTGTGTCTGATATCATGTGTTCATGTGAGTTTGCGTATGTATGTAATGTATTTATGTATGTATGCATGCATGCATGTACGTGTGAGCGTGTCCGCGAGAGTGAGTGTATTCTATACAATTATTTGCTTTAAAAAATAACTCAGATGTAGGTATATCAAATCCTACTCTCCGTAAATTCGTGATTTATTAAAATCATCACTGCCACTCGGGGGTGAGTTATAATAACAAAATTGCAATTAAGAAAAGTTACATGTCAGGAGGGGAGATATTAAGAATCGACGATTTATTAAAGTGTATATGCTGTCAAGGAAAGGGACAAAGTGTGTGTGTGTGTGTGTGCGCGTGCGCGCGAGCGTTCGTGTGCGTGCGCGCGCGCAGTGATCCCTCACGGGTGGGACACTGTACGACTGGTTGTGATGCGTCTCTCCGTGATTTTACAAGGGACACCTAGTTAAATAATCCCTGTTTCGATCGGTTTTAATACATCTTGTTGTTAGCGTCGTACGTTTTAGCCCTTGGGGAGGAATGGCCATTTCTCCTCGAGGGCTACATGTATGTATGTATGTATGTATGTATGTATGTATGTATGTATGTATGTGCGTATGTTGTATGTATGTATGTATGCATGTATGTATGCATGTATGTACGCGTGTGTGCATAACGATGAAATAATATCGTGTACAGTGTGAGTGAAGAAAGATAGACCGATAGAGATGTAGAGAGGGAGAATGAGAATGTAATGTGTGTGTGTATGTAAGAGAGAGAGAGGGAGAGAGAGAGAGGGAGAGAGAGAGAGAGAGAGAGAAAGAGAGAGAAAGAGAAAGAGAAAGAGAGAGAGAGTCAGCTTATTCTTTTCAAGACAACTTGGCGTGTTGTTTTACTGAAGTAAACAAACTCTGGAATAGTTTTGTTTATATAAATATACAAATTTCATTGTCACACGTAATTTATGCAGCTCAAATTTGAAGACGTGGCCACACATATAAACATGCATGCACAAACATAGACGTACACACACACATACACACACATACATACATACACACACAAACATACACACTCAGGCCTGCACGCACACACACGCATACACACACATGCACACACACAAACAAATACACACACACACACACGCACACACATATATTTATATATATATATATATAAAGTTTTAGGCATTCATACATCCTCATTAATTGTTATTTCTTGTTGAATAATTTGTGTGAGACAATAGAACCGTTATTTTATTCATTTTAAAATTTATTCCAGATTTTGTTTACTTCCAGTTTCTGTTTACCAACAGAAACTGCCATGTTGTTTTGATGAACACAAATTATGCAACAAGAAAGCGAACTTCTCACAGTGACCCGTGTTACAGTCATAAACATACGAATTCACACAAGCGCACAAGCCCTTACACACGCATACACTTATATAGACACTTACAGATATACTAAACTTTCTGAAGAAGAGGTTTGACACTGACTTCAAAACTTAGGCTTGTTGGTCTTTCTCCGATGAATGTTACTGGGTATTACCCAGAAATGCTTAAGCTTGCTTGCTTATCGATTAGCTTGTACGAGCCAAGGTTCTGTTTTTCCACTGACAAGAGAGCCCAGGCAAAGCAAGTGCACCGAGCAGCCCATGCTGATCCCCTTTTTCAAAACCGTGGGAATCATCTACATTCACTGAGGTTCCTTCGGCCGTGCGTTCAACAAAGAGTACTGAGTGGAGTTTAAAGGAGATCAGGCATAGTTTGAAGATTTGTAAGAGATCAGGTCCTAGGTTTTACACTCGGGTCAGTCCAAACTTCCATCCTTTTAACCAACACTTTGACAGCGATGGGTATCAAAGCTGTCCTCCATCCACCCTTTGGTTCAGACCTTGCTCCTTGTGATTTTTGGTTGTTCCACAAGCTGAAGGAGAACTCAGAGGCAGTAATTTTAGAGACGTTGAGAAAATGAAGACAAGGGCCCTGGGGACCTTAATTTTAAAGATTGCCATAAAGGCTTCGCGAAATGGCTGGAGCACTACAAGTTCAGTGAAATTAGAAGATGCTACGTTGAAAGAGGCTAGAGTTTTGTACTTCTTTATAGTTAATGTCTCTCCTATAAATGTCTCAAAACTTCTAGAATGCTCCCAGTACTCTCCAAAACGTATTGAGTAATTCTTCGATTTGTTGTTAGATTGTTTCTATTATAATTTGACAAGAAAACAAACATTACTATATATATATATAGTGTACATTTAAACACAAAAGAGATGTCCATAATAGGACATCTAGCCCGCTAGAAGGAGCAGTCAAACTCCAAACCACAATTAGGGATAATTTCGAAAGGGAATGAAAAATAAAAACATTTACCATCTATTTCCTGTACTGTGGTTTCAAGCTATTTTCAGCAAAATAAAATAATTTGCAAGGGCAGCTATCATCAGCAGGAAAGCCAAGATTTATTAATAATGATATAATGACTTTTTGGCTAATTTCTGGAAGAAAATCGGCATTTTTTGTATTTGCTGCCGATAAGAAAACCGCGCTTGCGCGGTAGATTTTGAAAAGCTATAACATAGCATGTTGTAAGTTATAAGCATGTTCTTTGTATTGCTTCGTGTTTATATGTTAATCTTGGCTTTCTTACTGATGATAGCTGGCCTAGCAAATTATTTTATTTTGCTGAAAATAGCTTGAAACCATGGTACAGGAAATAGATGGTAAATGTTTTTATTTTTCATTCCCTTTCGAAATTATCCCTAATTGTGGTTTGGAGTTTGATTGCTCCTTCTAGAGGATTAGATGTCCTATTATGGACATCTCTTCTGTATTTAAATGTACACTGTATGTATTTATATGAATAATATATATTCTATTGACTAGTTTTTTCTTCCCGCTAGACCACTGGTAGCAAGAAGAATTTCTAATATATATATTGTGGCTTTGTGTGCGCGCGCGGAAGTGAATTCACACATGTATACATGACATCAAATTCAGACACGTCAATATATCGTAAATGCGTTATACCCTCTTTGGTACAATGAATGTTGTACCTTAAAAACTGCCAAGTTATAAAAAACATTGTAACACAAATTATAATTTTCTTTCAATGTTTACACAAAAGAAAGCGAGTTTTAAATAAGTTCCTAGGAGTAAATCAATAGAAAACAAAGTAATTATGCTGATGAGCTGTTTGGCAAGTATCTTATTTCGTCGACCTCCACATGGAAGCCGATGACACCCCTTGGAGCAATTTGAAATCAGAATATAAAAGACCAGGACCAAATGCAGCAAAGCATTATTTTCTTTCTATTCAGCCAACCGCCCGCCACCAGCGAAATATGTATCTATACATTTTATTGACTCTGTATATAGATGACCCTGGTGTATTTGAACTTAGACCATAAAGGCTAGTAAGAAATATGGGAATGCATTATGTCTGAGACTGTTACGATTCAACCAGCTCACCGCCCTCAAACTGATATATAAGATGTATATTATTTCTAAGTACTCCACAACATGACAGGAAACTGAGATCAGCGATCCGGGGTTGCAGAAATATCGAGAGATATCCCAGTGGGCCATTGAATTAAATCAAATTATTTTTAAAGCCTACAAAAAGTTTAGAGGTCTCTTGATTCTTTACACGATAAGGAAGATCTACAGGCATGTAAAAAAATTTCCAATGGCTCACATTTCAATGCAAAGTAATTATAATAGAGAGCCATGTTTTTTTTAAGATGAAATAGGTGAGCTAGGTAAGCGAAATCGAATGCACACCTAACATGCACACAAAATATAAACTGTGCCAGGAGACTAGTAGAGACTCCCCGCGTAGACCTGGAAAATATCAATCACAACAGAAGAGAAAACCACAACATAGAAACAGGGAAGTGAAAAGAGGCAAGGTACAGCAGATTACTTTCAGTAAAGTGAGAGTCTCTGAAAAGTAATTATCAGAACATCTTTTAGCAAATAGATTAGCAGACGCTATAGGTCCTTCATTGGTACTCTGAGCTCTGACCGATTTATTGGCAGGAACAACCATCTTATAGGTCCTGCATGGTCACTTAATGAATATGAAGAGATATTTGGAAAGAATATAAACTACACAAAACCAAAGCTCTGTGTTAGAGGAGCTATGTAATATGACTTGGTTTGCCCCAAAACAATTCTTGCTAACCGTTTTGAAAATTGAAACTGTCATCTTACGGCAAATTTTCCACTTATATATTTCTGTATATATATGCGTATGTGCGTATATATAGAGAGATAGATAGATATCCACATACATTTATACACACACACATATATATTCATGCATTTGTTTGTGGATATATGCACATATGCGTAAATGTGTTTGTATGTATGTGTTTGTCTGTGTGCATGTGTGCAGGTTAGACTCACAGCATTTGCGTAGATGGAACAAATATTTATGTGTGCATGTATATATATACATAGCAACAAATCTCAAATAATTTCGATATAATTTGATCCCACATTGCTGGATTTCAGTACATTCTGTTCCTAAGTTTCTGTACCTAAAAACTTCAACGTAGCTTCAACACTTATGACAACAATATTTTCAATGAAGCAATGTAGACATTCTCCATTAAATATTATTCTTCGTCCTATAGTGCGTCAGTGATATTTTCTACTGACGTGCGTGAAATATTAAATGTCAGATCAGTTTTGTGACAGTAAGCGCTGGCGGAATGAACTTCTAAAAATATACTCCAAATTTAGAGTGTTGATAGACTTAAATATTGTTTCCACGTTTCACCTTGAAATAATCTTTTCTTTACCTTGTCTCTTCCTATTTCCATTTCCTATTATGATATGTGTACGATGACTGTACGTATGCATATGTCGGTATATACGTTCATGCGTATGTATGTAGAGCTGTACGTGTGTAGTTATGTATATATGTATACACGTGTGCGTTTGTGTGTATATCATCCGATTATACACACGCATAATCGCACTCACGTACGCAGCACGTACCCACCTGCACACAGAGACACAAATACAGACATATGGAAAGACGGAGGAAGGCAGAGATTTATATATATATATATATATATATATATATATATATATATATATGCACACATACATACATATATTTATATATGTATACACACACTCACACACACACACATACATACACACACTCATACACACACTCATACAAACACACATACATACAGAGAGATTGTGACAGGGGAGGGAGAATGTTGCACTCATAGATACAAAGAAGGCAGGTTAACATTCTGTGTATGCCTGGTTGCGTGTGTATGTGTGCGCTTGTGTGCGTGTGTGTGCGTTTTGGCGCACGTGCCTGTGTGTGTGTGTCTTAGTGCATGCATATACGCGCACGTGCGTGTGCTCTTTTAGCAAGAAAATGTTAGACTGCACCTATGACATATGTATTCACCTAAGGCCAGTACGACCGATACGATTAATTCAGCTTGAATTTCAATCGATTGCGATCAGGTAGGATTGAGTTACGTATTTCAGACAGGACTTAAAAGGTGTTACTATGCGAATGAGCAGTGATTGAAGAAGATGTAGTCGTTTTGCGAAGATTTCTGCGTAGTTTGTACTCGGCTGGTTATTTTGGTATACAAATTGTTTTGTAGTAACTAGATGAAGTTTGTAAAATAGGAAACGTGTGTCTTGGAACATTTATAAATGGGAATTTCAGGCAGGAAAAAGGCGAACATGACTGCTACAAAAAAGGAGAATATGTCAAGAATACAAACGGTAAAGACTCGCTTCAGTTATGAATGAGCATGGGATTGCACTTAGAAATTTCGCCAGCGAAGCACAACTTCAGGCAAGGTTGATTATGGAATACCAGTAGTCACCCATGCATTCCAGCCTTCTCTCGCTCTCCACGCCACCAAAGTTATTCAAGGAAAAGGCAGAAGTCAGTACAGCATGGCATCAGTGACGTTGCAACTCTTTTCTACAGCTGAGTAAACTGGGTCAACGTGAAATAAAGAGTCTTGCTCAAGGACACAGCACACAGCCCGGTTCGGGAATCGAACTCGCAACCTTATGATTGTGAGCCCGATGCTCTAACTACTAAGCCATGCTCCTTCACGTGAAGAATTTAAACAACATAACAATTGTATTTTGAATTTCTCTTCGTTTCTTTTAGAGAAGCATTGTCATCTGTTGGTATTGATACATCGATTAGAAAGTATTTTTTTTCTTAATAGTCTCTCACAACTATATCAAGCCTATTGACCTTAATTTTTTTATCTGTGTGTATTAGCACATCCCAGAGTTTGGTTGCTTTCTCATTTTTGTGACCTTTTCTGGCGTGTGCCTTTACAATCATTTTTCTTTTGTTATTCCATAGTGTTGGCATAGCGTCCAATGTATATAAGTCCCAACTCTATTGTGTCTGCGAATATATTCCGTGTTAGCCAGAACTGGGCAGCGAGAGACAACATGATTTATTGTTTCTTCTCCATCACCAGATATTCTGCAGTTAGCGTATTCCTTTTCATTATGTGTTTCTGGTAATTTTTGGTGGGAAGGCTTTCATCTTGTGCTACAGTTAAAAATCCTTCAGTGTCTGCCATGAGTCTTGAGCTTTTCAGCCATGTTGGGATTTTGCTTTGTCGATTTCTTTTCCTGTTTAGTTTAACCCAATGTTTGCCATGTAGGAGCTTTTCCTGCCATCGTTTTATCGTGATTAGTTGCTGTTCCAGTTTTAGTTTGGATTTCAGTGGTTTTACAACTTATCATCATCATCATCATCATCATCATCATCATCATCATCATCATCATCATCATTATTATTATTATTATTACTATTATTATTGTTGTTGTTATTATTATTATTATTATTATTGTTCAGTAGTTTTATTTTTATAACGTGCTTTCACTTCACTACCGAGCGCAGCTCTGTGCGCCTTGGGTATGTGCTGTGGTTTGCTGTGGTGCTACTGAATGAGAGACAGTGCATCCCATCAAAGTGACACTGGGGTACAAATATACGAAACTTACTATACGTCTGATTAGGGTACACCAGGCACATGCATCACAACCACACGTGCGCGACATGGTGATTTCATATCAAGATAAACTCAAAAAGTCCCTGAATGAAGGTTGTTTAAGGACGTTGAAC
This sequence comes from Octopus bimaculoides, assembly GCF_001194135.2. Lineage (NCBI taxonomy): Eukaryota > Metazoa > Mollusca > Cephalopoda > Octopoda > Octopodidae > Octopus > Octopus bimaculoides. The sequence continues at coordinate 66,465,653 of NC_068990.1, read as the reverse complement.
GAAACGCCCACGTTACCAGATGTGAATTAGTTAAACCCCTAAAGAATTCCTCTCAACACATGGCTATGATGCTCCCACAATACATCTGCTTGTGATCAGAGGTGCATATATCGTCAGCCACTTATGGATATGCTCAACTGGTTAAGATCAAACAACTAACAAGCAAATGTGTGGTATTGAGCAGAATATTTGCTGTAGCCCCTGTTTTACACCAAGACAAAACATGTAGATGATAACACTTTCTATCAGTTAAGATGATCACCACTATTATTTTTATTATTATTATTTTTATTATTATTATTATTATTATTATTATTATTATTATTATTATTATTATTATTATTATTCAGTAGTTTTATTTTTATAACGTGCTTTCACTTCACTACCGAGCGCAGCTCTGTGCGCCTTGGGTATGTGCTGTGGTTTGCTGTGGTGCTCTTATGTTTACTGTATTGAAAGTGTTTTGCGTAGAATGTGTGCAGTACCCAGTAGTGCAATTTTCTGTATGTTATATATATTTGTAAGTCCTGGTGTTTTTGTTATGTATTTGTCTGAATATTTTTTTATTATACCTAAGGCACCTACTATGA
>NC_068990.1:66462208-66464459 GCF_001194135.2 Octopus bimaculoides | reverse complement strand
GGTCTCTGGTGGGGAGGCTTTGGTCTTATTATTATTATTTGGTCTTATTATTATTATTATTATTATTATTATTATTATTATTATTATTATTATTATTATTATTATTATTATTATTATCATTATTATTATTATTCTCGGGGAAAATCTGGGCGTCGATGAAGATCAACTAACTGGTGTGTTTCGGAAAACTTTCGGGCCTGACCCTATGGATAACTTCCAGAAATCCATTGCCTGGCAATGCTACCGTGGGGCGCTGCCTGTTCGGCATAAACTTTGCAGGCACGGAAGCGCTGTCAGTCGGGCTTGCCCGAGGTGCGTCCAGATCGATGAAACCGTTCTGCACACCTTAGTCCACTGCACGAGTATTGCTGACCTGTGGGTTTATGTCAAAACACCTGCTGTAGGGCGGATCCCGCTATTAGCTGAATCCCTTGTGAGGATTGCCCGCTGCCCTCTTTTGGCTGGGAGGGGCAAGTAATTTTTATTTGTCTAGTGCAGTTCCAAGTAATGCCAACTTATGTAATACACCTAAATTGTAGAGCATTTCTAAAGTTTTCAGATTTTTCTTTCAGATTGGGTGGTACTCAAGCCAATGCTCCGATGACAATAGAGATAGCCTTTATGCATTTCTCTCGTAGCTGCCACATCATAGCGATCTCAATTCTCAGGTCTTCATATTTATCAACCTTTCTTCTTTCTTACATGATGATATGTTGATCTCCTGTTACTGCCACGTCAATTATTAGGCACTCTTGTTTGTCCTTCCTAAATGTTATTATATCGGTGCTCTAATACTTGTCTGTCTGGAAGCCAAAGTCCCAGAGGATTTTTGCCTTCTTTTCGTCCATTACCTTTTCCGGTGTATGCTGGTTCCAAGCAGTAGTAACCACATATCTGTACTTACTGCACAGTACCCAGTGCAGGCTTTGGGCTACCTTGTCGTGTCTACGCTAGTACTCTTTCTGCGCAAAACTTCCTTTTTAATTTATTATTACTATTATTATTATTATTATTATTATTATTATTATTATTATTATTATTATTATTATTATTATTGAATCAGAGCAGTACGTGACACTAGTGTACAAATATACGAAGCCCAATATACCCATCATGACTACCCACCTGATAAGAGTACACCAGACATATGCACCACAGCCATATGCGTGCGACATGGACAGTTACAATTTTCTTCTCGTCGAATAGTACATCCAGCTAAAAAGGTCTCTGAATAAGGATGTTGAACGAAACACCCATGCTTCTAGAGTGAAATATTCAAACCCAAAAGTATCCCTCTCAACACATTGCTATGATACTGCCCCATTACTTCTGCTCGTGGTCAGAAATGCACATATAGTCAACCAATAAGGGACATGCTCAATTGGTTAAAGTTAAGCCACAGACGAGCAAATCTGTGGTATTGAGCAGAATATTATTACTATTATTATTATTATTATCATTATTATTATTATTATTATTTATTACTAGTAGTAGTAGTAGTAGTAGTAGTAGTAGTAGTAGTAGTGAAGGCTGCGAGCTGCCTAAATCGTTAGCACATTGGGTGAAGTGATTAGCGGTAATTCTCCACGTTCTTATCCTGGTTTCAAATACTACCAAAGTCAAATTTGCACCCCTTCCTTTTGGAAATCGATAAAATGAAGTACCAGCCAGTGATTGATATAACTGACTTGTGACAAAATTTGGAACCATAATTAGTAGTATATCCTTTGTATGTAAGGTACTTTAACAAAACAAAACAGTCATTTTCCACCATAAGTATTTTATGCTTAATATAACATGAGAGATGTTACCATTTATCTACTCCGTTGTTCTTTTTAGTTTTCCCTTATCGTATCTCTTGTCAAATTGAACAAAGCTAATAAGGAGTATACAAGGACACTTTAAAGTTGTTAATCACATAGGAATGTAAATTAGATTATATTAACTTCTAAATGACATACAAGAATCAAAAATAATAAAAGTGACAGCTTCCAAATACAAAGCTTCTTAGAAAGATATACGAGCATCGGTATTTGTTTCTTTTTTTTCTTTTTCAGAGAGCTGTCTGCATTAAGAAACTTTACGACGGTTATTTGTCGCCAAAACGTAATATATGTCCATATACACATTCACACACAAACACACACACACAAACATACACACACAGATACACACACATACACACACGCACACACACACACACACACACACACACACACACACACACACACACACACACACACACACACAC
>NC_068990.1:66461138-66461892 GCF_001194135.2 Octopus bimaculoides | reverse complement strand
TATATATATATATATATATATATATATTTGTCCAAAATCACGCAGTAAGAGAGAGGAGGAGAAAGAGTATTATAAATGAAAGGAGAGGAGAGAAAATAGTAATTCAGTGAAGGAGAACTAGTGAGAGTAATAGCCATGACTGAGAAGGAGTGAGGTAAGGTAACAGTAATGAGAGAGAGAAAGTGACAAAGATAGCGACGTTATTATATATGCCTGTAGAGGCTTCCCTATAAAATAGGGTTAATGGACACTCTGACGAATCATTTCACAGGTGAAATGCTTTGTTTACATGTTCCGAAGATCATTTTCTTTAACATTTCGGTTCCAATGTCTATGTATATATTTACAGTATATAGTGTTTATTATCAGTTCACTAATAATTTAAGTTATCCGTAATCCAATGCTTTATTTACAGTATATAGTGTTTGTTATCAGTTCATTGATACTTTTAGTCATTCGTATTCTCATAACTTATTTACGGTATATAGTCTTTGTTATCCATACACTGATACTCTTTCTTCTGCTCTGGAGAATGAGGCAGGCAGAAGGCGACTGTTAGCCAGAGAGAGAGAGACAGACAAAGGCGAAGAACAGCCAGTCTCACTCAGGAAAAATTGGACGCAAGAAGATTAAAAAGTAGATTAAAAAGTATATTTTTAAATCAATCACAAGAAATGAGACAAGAGAGAAGAGAACATGATGCCAGACGACAGGCTTGAAGCCGTCAAAATGAAAAGGAGAATCTCATTGCACA
>NC_068990.1:66457282-66460554 GCF_001194135.2 Octopus bimaculoides | reverse complement strand
GAGAATATTCAGGTTTATAACTGTGGTGGCATGAACACATTGTGTCAGACCCAAACATTTTGCTTCAGAGTGACCATCAGACGGATGACTTAAAAGTTGCTGCCATAAAGGGTAAGTCCTGCCTCCAATTAGAAGAGAATTTCCTTCATACTTACGATCTCTGTTGTCAGACCCTCAACATCCACATTATGTTAACTTCAAAGAAAACATAAGGTCATACAACTGTGGTCTATCTTTCACATCTATGGGTGCCCACATTGATGACCCACAAGGACGAGGTCTTTTCTGCTTCAGAGTGCATGGCTAAGTTCATCCCAGGACATTGTACATGCATCCTGTTGAGGGCCAACAGAAACAATTTGCGCAACTGTATGTTGTTGACAACGTTCAAGCCACCACAGTGCGGGCTCCTTTTATCCCAGCCTTTGCAATGACTGTAAACAAATCACAAGGGCAGAACTTCAATAATGTTTGCATCATCCTACCAAGACCAGTATTCAGCCGTGGAAACTTTATGTTGCAGTGAGTAGAAGTAGAAGCAGGAATAATATTAAAATGTTGGTAAAGAACAATCCAAAACAAGGCGAACTCATTGGTGGTATGGTTTTTACTAGAAACATGGGGTTGAAACGGTTATTAAGATTAATGTTGTAGTCTTTTAATTTCATTTTCCGTATAATTCGCACGGGCACACCAGTCTATCTATAAATGACAGAGTTGATCTTATCGCTGATCAACTTGTTTAAATGAAATCCTTATTTGATTTTTCTTGAAAACAATTAAATTATTCTCCACTGTTTTATATGAGCCCAGTGTGTAATAAATGCACTGTCGTACCGATACTTACTTCATTTGAATAGTATAATTCAAAATTTAATTGTCCGTATGACATATCTCAGATACAAGTGTATTTAATAAAAAATATAGGGTTAAGTGAAAGTGAAAGTACTTTTCTTTCATTTAACTCTACTATATTGTAATGTATCATGGGATCCTTATAATTGTGATGGTATTATCTTTACAATACAGCATATACAATGTTGATTTCCATTTGTGATAATGGCAACGACACTAGAACTACGTGAATATACTCCAGATGGTCTCTTACGTTCATCAATGTCAAGTTGAAACTCCAAAGACTATGCAAACTTCAAAGGGTATGGAAAATTGCCTGAAACTCCTGAAATAGCTCTTCGTAAAGTTTGTGTATGAAGTCAAGTGCTGTACTTAGGACAATGGCGTTTCTATCATGAACCTATCTTTTTAAATCATTAACAAAATACAGCTTCAGAAACTACAGCTCTTCATTAGGAAAGAGCTGAAGAGGATCAAACTTATGTTAGATTCGCCCCTTTTACTTTATAAGTTAGCATAAATTTAGTGGTTGTGATCCAGCCCCTACTTGCCTTACTCCTTGGGATTTCAGCCTGCCCTGGCGCTGTTATAAGTTTTCATGGTATATCTGTACAGCTTGTTTAGCAGAAGTTTGTTAAAGACAAGGCCGTCAGAATCAGGTATCTCCAGTCATTTAGAACAGTCTGTCTAATGGCGCATTGTTTACGGAATGTGTCACGTTCCCTATCAGTCACAAGTTTGCGTTGATTTGCATTACTGGCAGCATTATCACGAAGTCTTTGTTAACGATGTTTATTTATTTCTGCTGCCTCAGAGTACATTGAATCTGGTAGCAGAAGACGTCGTAGGTGGGGTTCATCTTTTTTGTGGAATTATTGATGAAAACAATATTAGAAAGGAATTGTAAGTGTTATTTTCGCTTATACCATGGAGGAAAACATCTTTAATAAAAGAATATGTATAATCAGGAAGCTATATGAACCTTGGTGTTGAATGAAATTATTATAGCTTGACGCTAACTTGTGGCTCCAGGTTAAAGAGAAATTGTAAACATTCAATTTCAAGAAATGTATGACGTAAAAGATTCGATTGACAGAACATGTCACTTGTTTAGCCGAGAGAACACCGTTCCCATCTTCCCTATTCATCTGCTCTATGTAATTGTATTGTTTTTCTTCCTTCTCTCTTTTCTCTACCGCCTGACGTTCATGTGATACTGGCGCTTGAAAATTTTCATGAGGTGCAGTAAGGTGCGGAGTTTTCGAGGAAGATAAATACAAAGCGATTTGTACGTAACACTTATCAGACAATGAGGAAGAGGAAAAAGAGATGTCATGATATTGAAAGAGAGAGTGAGTGAGAGAGAGAGAGAGAGAGAGAGAGAGAGAGAGAAAGAAAGAAAGAAAGAAAGAAAGAAAGAAAGAGAGAAAGAAAGAAAGAAAGAAAGAAAAAAAGAAAGAAAGACAGAAAGAACGAAAGAAAGAAAGAAAGAAAGAAAGAAAGAAAGAAAGAAAGAAAGAAAGAAAGAAAGAAAGAAAAGAGTGAAAAATTGGACGTGAGTCTGAAGTGAGTCTGAAGTGAGTCTGAAGTGAATCTGAAGTGAGGCAAAAGTGAATGTAAAAACCGATGTAACATAAAAATGAGAAAGTAGGAGGGGTTTAAAGAAACAAAAGAAGAAACCAACACTATAAGATCATAAACCTTCCAAAACCATATGATAGTCGAGATGGTAGGAAAGAAAATGAGAAAATTAGGAAATACCATGCCCTGGCCAGAGATATCAAGAGTTTGTGATACACAAAGGTGATAATTGTTCCTCTGATAGTCATGGCAGTTAGCGCAACGCCCAAACTGCTACCTAAAAGGCTAAAGGATATTGAAATCGAGATTCACTTTGCTGACTTGCAAAAAGGTGCCATCCTATATTCTGCCAAAAAGTTTCTAGAGATTTAAGGAGACTTGTCACCAAGACGCAAGACATCCCTGCTAAAAAAATATACAATGTAAATGTAATTATCAAATAATAATAATAATAATAATAATAGTAATAATAATAATAATAATAATAATAATAATAATAATAATAATAATAATAATAATAATAATAATAATAATCCTTTCTACTATAGGTACAAGGCCTGAAATTTGGAGCGGGGAGAGTAGTCGATTACATCGACCAGTATTTCACTGCTACTTAATTTATCGGTCCCAAAAGGATGAAAAGCAAATCGACCTCGGCGGAATTTGAACTTAGAACCTAGCGACAGACGAAATACTGCTAAGTATTTCGCCTAGCGTGCTAAAGATTCTGCCAATTCGCCGCCTTAATAGTGATGATGATGATGATGATGATGATGATGATGATGATGATGATGATGATGGTGGTGGTGGTGGTGGTGGTGGTGGTGGTGGTGGTG
>NC_068990.1:66454709-66457272 GCF_001194135.2 Octopus bimaculoides | reverse complement strand
ATAATGATGATGATGATCATGATGATGATGACAATAACAACAACAACAACAATAACAACAATGATAATAATAATAATAATAATAATAATAATAATAATAATAATAATAATAATAATAGTAATAATAATAATAATAGCCTGGATGCAGTGGCTCTCATGGCTTTTGATTTTAACTGATTGGAAGTGTTATCATGTTCATTGGTTTGTCTTGGTATAAGAGATGGGCTACTTCAAATATTCTGTTCAATGGCTGCAGAAAGGAGACTTAAAAGGGCCAACTGAGGCATTAGTGTGCAGCGCTCAAGAACAAGCTCTCAGAACTAACTACTCCAAAATCACATTGATAAAAGCACTGACTCGCCACAGTGTAGGATGTGCTCTAAGAAGGGAGAAAGTTTAAGCCATATTGTTAGTGAGTGCTGTAAGCTCGCACAACACGAATATAAAAGAAGAAACGACAATGTTGCCGAACAATAGAATGAACACAAGCCAAAGGTAGTAATGGAAAACGAACCATTACAAAATACTCTGGCATTTTAACATGCAATGCGACCAAGTCATAGAAGCGAGACGACCAGATATTGTACTCATCCATAAAGAACATGATGTTCGCTCCTTCGGAGCGGGATGGGCTACTCGACCTGAAGAAAATTCTAACTGGGCCCCACTTGCAAGGTCATGAGCTGTTTATCTTGATATGAAATCACCATGTCGCACACATGGTTGTGAAACATGTGCCTGGCGTACCCTTATCAGATGGGTAGTCGAGATGGGTATACATTGGGCTTCGTATACTTGTACGCCTGTGTCACTTTGATGGCATGCGCTCCTCTTTCACTCAATAATAATGATGATGATGATGATGATGATGATGTTGATGATGATGATGATGATGATGATGATGATGATGATGATGATGATGATGATGATGATGATGATGATGATAATGATGATAATGATGACGATTTCTATGGTTATTTCACTGAATATGCATTCGTGTCGAGAATGACGCTGAGTACTACATCGCATATGATATTCCTCACAAATATACAAACGAAAAGGACTAAGTGTTTAAACAGTAAAAGGAGTTTGAAATAACGGAAGAGAAAGGTGGGAGGGAGGGAGAGTGAAGAAGACAGTGGGCGGAGAGAAAACCGGGACCATGGGAAATCAAAAAGAAAATGATGGAGGAAGATTGGAAACATTGCAAAGATAGAAGATTCGCCTCAAACATATTCGAAGCCAGCCGTCGTCGTCGGCTCACCAACGCAGGATATCTTTATTTATTTGCATTCATTTATTCGCTAATTCCATTTCTATAAAATTTTATCCATAATTTATTCATCTATTCATTCCCTGATTTATTTCGAAATTAGACAATATTCAAAACTAACGACATCCATCCTCGCATCAGACAAAATACTAATGCAAACGTCTAACGTTGTAGGTGGGTGACCTTACCATAAATGCTAACTACGCAATGCAAATTCAGCATCGTTTTAGATCTTCTCATCAAAATCCGAAATAGATTTATACATATCTACGTAATTCTATCGTCATTCCCAACAACACTACACCATTGCAAACAAACCGACTAGCCTTCCTGTTCTACTCTTGAAATTATTCAAATTCAAGTAAATATCAGTAGCTATTTAATCATTAAATTCATTCATGTTTAAAACAACACGGTAACTTTTACGTATGAATGAAGGAGTCGAACAGGGCGATGAAGATGGTGGTGGTGGTGGTGCTGCTGCTACTGCTGATAATGATGATGATGCAGATGCAAAGAAGGAGAAAGAAGATGGCGCCGACAGTAATGGTGATGGTAGTGGGACTCGTGATGATGATAATGATGATGATGACGACAACAACGACTATGAATTTGATGATGATGATGATCGTCTGATGTAGGATGAGGACGGTGGCGATGGTGGTGGTGGCGATGGTGGTGGTGGTGGTGGTGGTGGTTTTGGTGATAGTTGTGGTGATAGTTGTGATGATGGAGATGATGATTAAGGTGACGGTAGTGGAATTGGGGATGATAGTGATGATGGAGGACATGATGGTGATAGTGGTTAGGATGTTGCTTTTGATTTCTTAGATAAGCAGCGAGCGGCAAATCTCTAAAAGTTGTGTCTGGTTGCTGATTCAATCAACTCTTGTATGAAAAGCAACCTACCATTTAATTACGCTACAATGGGATTTGAACTTAAAATTATGTAATTCAATACTGCAGACAATCTAGTCCTCCCAACAGCGACCGCAAGATTTTAAAGTTTTAAATAATAATAATAATAATAATAATAATAATAATCCTTTCTACTAAAGGCACACGGCCTGAAATTTATGGAGAGGGGACTAGTCGATTATATCGACTTCAGTGTTTCACTGGTACTTATTTTATCGACTCGGAAAGGATGAAAGGCAAAGCCGACCTAGGCGGAATTGGAAATCAGAACGTAAAGACAGATGAAATTCCACTAAGCATTTTGCCCAGACACAAACACACATACATACATACATCCATACCTACATACATGCATAAATACATACATACATAT
>NC_068990.1:66452933-66453402 GCF_001194135.2 Octopus bimaculoides | reverse complement strand
TATATATATATATATATATATATATGTCTCGAGCTGCTGCTGTAATTCAAAGGGGCCAGCCTTGTCCTTTTCTGTGTGAGGCTGAATGTCCCTGAGAATTACGTTAATGTTATGCATGTCTGTGGAGTACTGAGTCATTTCTTAATTAATTTCATGAAAAGTGAAACTGACAGTCAATATTTGCTGTGTCTATGTGTCTATGAATTTTTCTTGGGATTTATGTATCTGCTGTCTCTCTCACTTTCTCTCTTTCTCTTTCACGTCCTTTGTGTCACTCTTGTCTCTTGCATTTGATTTAACAATGTGTATATGTATCTATGTATCTACTTCTCATGCGATGTGATAAACATTAGAAACACAAAACGAACGCCGTAACCCACTCACTGACTCTCACTTTCTCTCTTTCTCTCTTTCTCTCTCACTTTCTCACTTTCTCTCTCTCTCTCTCTCTCTCTCTCTCTCTCTCTCT
>NC_068990.1:66449747-66452075 GCF_001194135.2 Octopus bimaculoides | reverse complement strand
ATATACATACACACATATATATATATACACATGTATACACATATCCATATCATATATGCATAGACATACACACACACACACATATATATAAGTACGTAGAATATAGAGGAATGGAAAGTGATTTCTCGTTTCTTAATCATTCTACTTAATTCTAATTTACTAGGTTTATTAATTGACTTATTTTTCCAATAAATCATTTCCAGATGGAAGGCATCTAAAAATTAACACTGAATAAAGATAGCATTATCAGACTGAACGCTTGTGGTGTGACTTCCTAAGGACCTTAGGTGAGATACTAGATGCTGGTTTCAATATTTTGGCACAAAGGTAGCAATTTCAGATGTGGCGAGTCTATTAAATCAACTCCAGTGTTTGACTGGTACTTATTTTATCGATCCTGAAAGGATGAGAGGCAAAGTAGACACCGGTGGCATTTAACATAAAGACAGACGTAATGATGCTAAGCATTCTGCCCGGCGTGTTAACAATATCAGGATTTTGTTGTGGTTAAGATTCTGTATCAATAGAATAGAATTACCTTAAGCCTCCTTTTGTATTTTCTCTATCGTAGGTACAAAACCAAATTCATTTCTGACCGAAATCTCATTACAATGAAACTATCAGTGCACAAATTCCGCTATATTCATAGTTCTAACATATTTTATACCCACAGACAAACAAACAAACAAACACGATTGAAAACAATACCTCCGCCTTCGCTAAGGTGGAGGTAATAATAATAATGGTAAGAGCATTCAGAGAGCGCAAACCTCCACCAAGGCAACACTAGCGTCCTCTCATCGATCAGACAGAGGCGACTTTTAAAATGAGAATATCTGAAATAAACTCGACTGCACTCACAAACGCGAATACTGAAAATGAACCCGACCGCTCTCAAAATTTAAATAAAAAACCGGAAAAATAATCCAGAATCCTTGTCCGGTACTGGATCGATCTCAAAATTCAATCAGTTTGTGCTAGTAACGAAGCCAAATATCCCTGAAAGTTTCATCCAAGATCCATTGAACGGTTCTTGAGATATCTTGTCCACGGACTAACAAACAAAGAAACACGACTGAAAACAATACCACCGCCTTTAGCGAAGGCGGAGGTAATAAATAATCATTCATAGTATTGCTGCAATAATTATTACAGTATTATAGTGGATATCTTTTGTCATCATTAATCATTATTTCCTTTTGCCATCTTGAATTGATCGATTATTTTAAAGTTTATTTATACTACAAGAGAACATATTAATATAGCATAACAGTGTAACAAAAGTATTTATAATATCTTTCACATTCTAAATATAATGTAGAGAAATACAATAACAACTTTGATCCTATTTCAATATAACAATATGAAGACAAAGTACGCAGTAAAGCCAAAGGATATCTTCTGTTTTGAAATATAGAAGTAGAATGAAAAATGCGCGTTAGCAAAATATAGATCAGTCACGTGATGAGCAGAAGACTATTTTTCCATTATTCTTTTTATGTTTGTCATTATTATTTTTGCTTTTCTTGTTTTATGAAGTGAATTGTTTGATTTTACAGTGATAAGAAACGTTTGGCTTTTCATTCCTAACTCAATACACCCAGATCTGCGTGCACACATGTTATGTGTATGTGTGTGTGTGTGCGTGTGTGTGTGTGTGTGTGTGTTTCATTCATTTTACTGTGGCCATGCTGGGAAAGCCTTAAAGGCTCTTAATTGAAGAAATCGGCCACAGGACTTATTCTTTGTAAGTCTGTCACTTTTGCCGAACCGCTAGATTTATTAAGACATAAACACACTAACGTAGTTGCCAATCGATAGCGGAGGGGGGAATACACACACACGTGCGCGCGCACAATCACACCCACAAGGATATATGTACATATATATATATATATATCTTCGTTAGGAGTGGCTGCGTGGTAAGTAGCTTGCTTACCAGCCACATACTTCCGGGTTCAGACCCACTGCGTGGCACCTTGGGCAAGTGTCTTCTACTATAGCCTCGGGCCGACCAAAGCCTTGTGAGTGGATTTGGCAGACGGAAACTGAAAAAAGTCTGTCGTATATATGTATATGTATGCCTGTGTGTTTGTGTCTGTGTTTCTCCCCACAACATCGCTTGACAACCGATGCTGGTGTGTTTACGTCCCCGTAACTTAGCGGTTCAGCAAAAGAGAACGATAGAATAAGTACTAGGCTTGCAAAGAATAAGTCCTGGGGTCGATTTGCTCGACTAAAGGTGGTGCTCCAGCATGGCCGCAGTAAAATGGCTGAAACAAGTAAAAGAGTAAAAGAGTATATATATATATATATATATATATATAT
>NC_068990.1:66440922-66448469 GCF_001194135.2 Octopus bimaculoides | reverse complement strand
TGTGTGTGTGTGTGTGTGTGTGTGTGTGTGTGTGTGTGTTGTGCCAAAAGAAGTTATTTTATGGCATTCTTTCTTTTGAAGCCGGAAAGTTGCCAACTCGATCATATGGTCGATCATATGACTGTTCGCTAATTTTCGTAAAAATTTATTATTTCTTAATTTTTTCAAGAGAGCAGAAATTGGAAGAGAAGAGAAAGGGAAAAGGCGTTATTTGTTTTGAAGTGAGAGTAGAAAATGCAAATGAGGAGAAAGTGAAAGATGAATATACGTGTATATGAAATGGATGTGTGTATGTGCGCGTGTGTGTGCATGTATTCGTGCGTGTGTGTGAGAGAGAGGGAAAGAAGGAGAGTGAGTGTGTGCTGTCATGTATCTATATTTTTGCATGTACGTGTAAATAAACACTTACTAGCTCTCTCTCTCCCTCTCTCTCCCTCTCTCTCACAAATATTATCTTTCATACACACGTACAGAAATGCATATACATGCATATGTTTGTATGTATGTGTGCGTGTATATGTGAGAGAAAAATTAGTAACTGCATTTCCTCATAACATTTAGAGAAATGAATGTCTTTTACACACTCATATAGAAAAGATGACGTCGTCGCCGACGTCGAGGTATAAAATGTCGTTTAGGATAGTTCAATTATAGAAAGATTATAATGTTAAATTTTTGTAATGCAAATATATAAACCAAAATAAAATTTATTTGCTTGACGAAAGATTATTGAATCTTTTGCTACCTCATACGTCAAAATCGGCAAATCAGTTTTCTAATTTCCGTAAATTTTTTCTATTTGTTTATGCTTTGAAGAGAGAAGAAACTGAAAGAGAAGAGAATGTGAAACTGTGACATTTACTCTGAAGTGAGAGCAGAAAGTGAAAGAGAAGAGAAAGTGAAATGTACATACATGTATATGAAATGAACGTGTGTATGCGTGTGTCTATGCGTGCGTGCGTGTTCGTAAGAGAAAGAGAAGGAGAGAAAAAGTGAGTAAGTGAAGATGTGTGTTCTCACACACACACACACACACACACACACACACACACACACACACACATAAAAACTCTCTTTTATACATACTAGGAGGCGTACCCGGCCTTGCCTGGTGCTGTTTGTTAAGTATGCCTGGTCAGCGTGGTCTACTACGAAGAAACTGAGGCGAGGCAGCGTCATGCAGATGTTGGGAATCGATTCTTCGGCAAATCTGCCCCTGCACTTTAAAGGAAGGCATTAAAGGCTCATCTCGTATGATGTTGGCGCCGAAGGGACTCATTTGGAACGCGCAGTTGTAGTCACGTATCCATTTGAGAAAGCCATGAGAACAATGAGACGCCCCTGTCAAAATATCAATCAAAAGGGGTGGAGGATCTTGTAGAAGAAGTACTGTAATCTTACCGCTGGAGCAGCACATGCCGGGAGTTTCTCCAGGCCATAATTGGCAGATTGTGGACATACAGCCTATTTGAACGTCAGGGTGATTACGGTAGTCAATTGTAGGATCGTAGTTGAATGCTGTCATTGACCAACGCGAGCAGCATAGCCTTGAGTAGGAACGTTGTGTAGCCCTTCGCTGAGATGTAGCCTCCAGTCATTGTTGTCTTTCCTCTGCAGTTTCCGTAGCGCGCGCAGCAGCAGTTGCTGCAGCATCTCTTGTAAGTTGATTTGCGCGTCGTACTGCAGTCTCTGAAGCTCGTGCAGCAGCAGTAGAGGAAGTATTTCTTGTTCGGCGTGAGGTACTTTGCTCGTTGCTCTGGGCGGCTTGTTGCACAGCAATACGTGCTAACCGATCACAACGCTGCTCTTCACTTTCTCTTCTTCGCGCTGAAGCCATCCTAAGTGCATTGAGAGAGTTCCTCCTTGCGGCGTCCTCGGCAGATACATTTGCACGCATACGTTTACTTTTCTTTGCAGCATTTGTTTGCCGACCTATATCGGATCTTTTGCGTTGAGGCATGGTGGATAATTTTCAGTTTACGCATTAGAAAAAGTCGCAAGGAAAAAGCGGTGAATGTGTAGCACCCCAAAAATAGTAATATGTAGTTGGCAAAAATGTTAATCAAACAGACCGAATTAAGGATTTTTTAATTTTGGGTTAGATTTGAAGCGGCTAGTTTAAATTCGAATTATATGAAAAAGAGCGCTCACATGAAAACAGAGGCAAATCGTAACTCGCAAATGAATACTGCTGGCAGTACTGTACCTGCAGTCCATAAGAGCTTGTCATAGCTGACAAAGTAAAGTATTGATTTTTTCCAGCTTGGTGTGTATCACGTTTTTTTTTGTTTTTGTTTTTTTGCTGGCTCAAGCCAAATCCTAGGCGAATTGAGAGTAGTTTATTTATGTTATGGCGGGGAATTTCGAGGAAAAAATTATAAGAAAAAGCGACGTAAGTCAAAGAGAGCACACGTCAAATTTGATGAAATTCGGTTGAAAATTGTAGGAGTAGAAGTGGTTCGCACAATACACACACACAGACAGACAACTTGCCTTTTAATATATATGATGGAATATGTCACTGACTGTCGTTCTGTCTATCTCTCACATTCCTTGTGTGTCTATCTCTTCCTGTATCCTCACCTTCCCACTCTCATTATGCCACATCTCCCTGAACCTAACACTTTTGCACCCCTCTCAGTTTATCATGTAATAGCCCAACCCCCGTAGTCGGTCCATTATCCATTTTTATTGAAATCCAATTAGCCTGTAATTGAACTGGATGTAAATTCAACAAAGTTTGAAGATTGGTTCACTGGCTTGGGCACCAAGACGGTAACAGACAGACGGACAGACAGACAGATAGAAATTGCCATTTATATATAAGATATATGTGACAGGCTTCTTTGAGTTTCCGTCTACCAAATCCACTCGCAAAGTTTTGGCCCGAGACGCCCAGGGTGCCACGCAATGGGAGTGAACACGGAACCATGTGTTTGAGATGCAAACTTCTTACCACATAGCCACGCCTGCGCTTATAAATATACATATATGTTTGTGTGTGTGTGTGTGTGTATGTGTGTGTGTGTGTGTGTGTGTGTGTGTGTGTGTCTGTGTATGTATATATCATATATATATATTATATATTATATATATATAGATACATAGATAGATAGAGAGAGAGAGAGAGATGTATATGATATATATACGCATTTATATTTGTATATGCACAACCACACATACACATACATACACACACACATATATATATATATATATATACATATACACACCCATATACCTTATGTAGGGATAATGCTGTAAGCTCAGTAATATATTGTTATATCCGGTTAAATTAAATTAATATGTAGCCGAATCTTTGCGAGTATTCTAAATGAACTGAAATGTACATTATGATATGTTAATATTCTATCATTCCTTATACATTATTAACTTCTACATTTCAACATATACATACATTATAATACATTATCTGAATAAATTCAAAGCTATGCGTATTCCTTTTTGCACGCGTATATAAACAGCTTTGAATTTCAACAGGCTTTATTAATCTTATATCCTGCCATGCATTAATAGACCATATATATGTTGGTTGGTTGGTTGGTTGGTTGGTTGGTTGGTTGGTTGTTTGGTTGGTTGGTTGGCTGGTTGGTGGGTTGGTTGGCTGGTTGGTCGGTTGGTTGGTTGGTTGGTTGGCTGGCTGTTTGGTTGGCTAATTGGTCGATTTTCTTCACAGTATCCTTTACACCAAACAGATTGGATGAGAAGAGTAATGAGAGATAACGAGCGCGCTGAATTAGTGCACAGACTAGATTTGAGGCAGGCAATGAGTAAAGGATCGCTATTTACACTGAGAGGGGAAGGAAACTTAGAAAAAGAGAAGAAAAGAGTAAATCACAAACTAATTATGGGAGGAGCTATACTAATGAAAATTTTGTTTTAATTAATTTTAATGTAATAAATATTTTTCTTTTGAAAATTAGCTTTCATTTCATCATTTTGTATAAGAACTAAGAAATTTGATAAAAACTAAACTATAATCATTGTATATATGCCATATTTCTTCGTACACGCAGGCGTGGCTCTTTAGATAGTTGTGCTTATGGCAGTTTACTGCGCAGGCTTAAGCGTGTAATTAAGAAGTTCGCATTGTAAACCCCGTGGTTTCAGATTCAGCGACACTGCACGGCAACTTCTGTAAGGATCATCAACTATAGTTGCGGGCTGACCAATGCCTTGTGAGTGTATTTGGTTGAAGGAAACTACGTGGAAAGCCGTTGCAGATATACATACATATATACCTCTATATGTACATATATATATGTATGTATGTATGTATGTATGTATGTACGTATGTATGTATGAGTGTGTGTGCATGCGCGCGCGTGCCCGTGTGCGCCTTTGCGGTGTGTTTATCCGTCACCGCTTGACAACATGTGTTGGTTTGTTTACGTCAAAGTGGTGTTCTAGCATGGTCGCATCTCACTGACTGAATCAAGTGAAAACACATTAAGGATAAGTTATAGAGATAAAAGATTATCCGTGGTGGCTATATTTCCAAACTTACCCGTCATATGAAAGGTAACACTCTAGTTTTTATTGTAATCTATATCATTAATTTCTAATAAATCTCGTTATTAGTTCTCTTATAATTACTCCAAACTCTTAACCGTTAAAACATTTCTACATTATATGTCAATAACCACTAAATGATATCACATTAATGAACCAAACTTGTTTATTAATATCGATCACATAAATGTTTAAACTATTTTAACCAATAATGACATCAATAGATTGAGATGAAAATACATAATAGCTGTAAACAAAAAATTACCTCATCTTTTATATATCCAATGTTAATTAATAGCAATTAACTGTCATCATTAAAAATAAATAGTAATGTTTGATTGATCTTGATGCTCAACGTATATATGCAGTTACATGGAAATATGCATATGACTATTGACAATACTATGATGTATCGGAGCTAAAACAATTTCTAACCTCACTTATGCATCTATCACACTTTATATACTTTCAAAATCTACAACTATTTTATTAATGGTTACGTCATTTCTTAATTTGCATGCGTATAGACTGATTTATCAAATGCACATTGTATTCGTATAAAAGCATTATTATAATAACTGCAATCACAGTAAAAACAATGCACGGTTTATTTATTTATTTGATTATATAATTTGTGGAGATATTTCATCCTGGTTTACATATTCTCATCATAAATATTTAATATCATTCAGAATGTATTCTCTT
Source organism: Octopus bimaculoides (assembly GCF_001194135.2). Classification (NCBI taxonomy): domain Eukaryota; kingdom Metazoa; phylum Mollusca; class Cephalopoda; order Octopoda; family Octopodidae; genus Octopus; species Octopus bimaculoides. Next base: position 66,443,231 of record NC_068990.1, on the reverse strand, counting down.
AAAATCGTTTTCTTTTATTTTTACAAGTCTTAGAATGTCTATTTGTTTATTTGCTTTTTGTTTTATATCACTGTCTTGCATCATTTTTTTCCCTTTCATTTGTACAATTAGATCTCTTAACATTAATTTAAATATTCTTGGGAGTTCTAAAATTTTAGTAATTAATATGATTAAAATATTTATACTGTCACTTTGCTATTATATTCCCGTTTGTTTAAACATTGTGTATGTAATCAGCTAACTTCTTTATGTCTCCTCCACATTGGTTGTGCTTTATAATATCTTATAATGATCTACGTATTTAAATGCATAAATATATGCCTGTACTAGTTTAAAATTGTTATTTTATATTGTTGTTTGTCCATTTAAGTTTCATACTGGTGAGTAATTTATTTCACTAAAAACTTAAATGATAAAAAAAAACACGATAGAAATCTGATATTTTGGCGAGTAACTACCCCATGATCTAAATATATACTAATCCAAAATCCTGATTGTCATCATCTTTTTCACAAGTACTCTAAATTTGAAACCATAAAGCAGAAATCATTTTGTATAATTTTTCTTTCGAATGGTACTGTATGTATACATTTAGATTTAGTACTTTTTAAAACATCCATGTGACATTTTTACTTTCAAAAATTTCGGTAATTTCTGTGCAATGACAAACTGGACAAGCTAACAGCAGTGGAAATACGTGAAAAGCGAAATCCTCAGAATTCAGATTTAGTGGTCAGGTACGTATGCGTAACAATACATATTGAGTGATAGGCGAAATCAGCGTCATCTATTTCAGACATTCATTTTCAACGGAAATGACTCTGAGATGTGTAACTACAATAAATAACGAAAGAAATATATGTATACAAAACAAAATGAATGCTGGTCTTTAAAAAGCAATAATTATAATAGAGTGTGAGCTAAATGAATAGACACTAAAAGTAATATGTACGGGATGTAATTAGTAAGAGATAGGAAATGTGAAGCGAAGTCAAAATGTTATTGAGAATGCAAGGTATTCATTTCGGAAAGTAGGTGGAAAATATATTAACCTCATTAAATATTAATAAGGAGGCCAGAATTAGGTCATGAAAAATTGTATATTGTCTTTTAATATATGAATTTCAAAATGGAAATTTATAAAAGTATTATCAGAGAGATTAAAAGCCTTTCAGATGTGGGTATTGGGATGATCTTTTAGAATATCCTGTACAAATCACAAAATTATTGAGAAATATTAATGACAAATTAAGATAATTTTATTAGATATTGTGAAAGAGAAATAAACTAAAGTATTTTTGACTTGTAATTAGAAAATATCAGGCAAGATGAGCAGCAAGAGAGGAAATGAAGCGAAGCATTACACGGATGTACATTATGAAAAATTGAACACGGTGGTGCTCCAGCATGACCGCAGCTACTTGGCTGAAACCCATAAATAAATAAATATGAAATATAGTGGAATGTATAAGTCCAGCACGAGAAGTATTCTAATGACAATACATATTAGAGGAACTGATGATGATGTAGTGCCTATGAAGGCACTTATTTACTTATCTCCGTTACATCTACAGGATGTGTTGATCTACTGAAAGAAAACACCACCATGGTTCTTTTCGAAAATAACAATGTCCACCCTGAATATTTTAAAAGATATTACCTACGTGCAGCTTCACAGTACGAAACGATAACATGTTTATTTCGAGGACTGGAAGGGCTGGTTGACAATACGAAAACTTACAAGGTAACGGCTTTAATGATGTGACTTATCAAGATTGATATTTAATACTGGAAATCCATGCATGTGAATATGAAACTTTGTTCTGAAATCAAGCTTGAGATATTTTTATTCGAATATTGCTTCTTTTTTGTCAATTGCGAGCTAAATTTGGAATATTACAATATCGCAATTGTCTTTAGCAATAAACACTTAGAAACATGCTACAAATGATGTCTGTACATTATGCAACTGAAATGGTTTAAATCATCTACAGTCATTGCCGACAACAACCTTCATTCGGTGAACACAAGAAAACATTTGAAAAGAAATACTGAACCAAAATCGAGGCCTTGCTTCTTACACCTTAAATAGATGTCACACGGATGACTAATCAATATGAAATAGTTTTTATAGGAGTGGCTGTGTGATAAGTAGCTTGCTTACCAACCACATGATTCTGGGTTCAGTCCCACTGCGTGGCACCTTGGGCAAGTGTCTTCTACTATAGCCTCGGGTCGACCGAAGCCTTGTGAGTGGATTTGGTAGACGGAAACTGAAAGAAGCCTGTCGTATATATGCATATATATAT
>NC_068990.1:66439141-66440647 GCF_001194135.2 Octopus bimaculoides | reverse complement strand
GACAACCGATGATGGTGTGTTTACGTCCCCGTAACTTAGCGGTTCGGCAATAGAGACCGATAGAATAAGTACTAGGCTTACAAAGAATAAGTCCTAGGGTCGATTTGCTCGACTAAAGGCGGTGGTCCAGCATGGCCGCAGTCAAATGACTGGAACAAGTAAAAGAGTAAAAGAGTAAAGTACTGGAAGAAGCTTCTGGGAAACCGTACTTCAAGCAAATATCTGGAATAAGTTTTGGCTCAATCAGTTCTCACTATTGCATCCACAGAAAGGATTGCCCTACAATAGAAGTAGAGGTTTTGCAGATGATGCAACTTTCTACATTCTAATTTCTATTGACATTCTTAATTTTGTTTACAGTAATTAAATCAACAACTAAAAGCAAAAAAAAAAAAAGAAGAATCAGTATAAAATATGCCAAGGTTTTGAAATGTGAACGAAGCTAACGCTTTCTGAGATTTTGGTCTTTTCCAAAATGAATTATGCTTTAGTAATCATTCTCAGTGATTTTCAACCAACATTTCTATTTTCAAAGGTACTGACAGATCTACTACCATCAACATATTTAGGGCCAATTCTTTATTTCAGAAAAGTATGACGAAACGCAAACTTACTCTAAATATGTGAATAGAGATTGAAGAAGTTAATTCTATTGAATAGTTAGCGATTTGATTATAAGAATTTCATAACTGTCTATCTAGAGATTTATTCGTATCTCTGTCTGTCTATCTGTTACTGTATCTCTTTTCCAAGGAATATTTTTATTGCTTTATTTCTCAATCAACCTCGATACTAAATTAATAGTATGACATGATGATTTTCCTAATATAAAATCAAACTAACGATTCTTTCTGTTTGCTATTGCAGGCCGTTCATTTTGCCTTTCATTAAAAATTATCAATTATGTTATACCATTTCGGAATGACTGGAATATGATGCGTGTAAAATGACCAGAATGCATAAGTATTCAACAGAACTCAACACATACAAAACACCAACATTTATCTCCCAATAAACATACACATTATACGCACACATATACACACACAGTCAAAATGTATTTCCGTGTTTATCAATCTAGGCATTTATTTAATGTGATTAGACAATGAATAATGAGTGTACTAATTACTTTTTCTTGTAGTCGATAACCATAGCAGCCATGAATCTTTAATTCTGTTATGATTCTTGAATTCTTCATTCTAATTATTTAATCAGACAGATTGAAGTTATGTATTTTCGTCTATTCAGCCTTGTCTCCCTCTTTGTCTCAAAATCGTTTAACTTGATTTACTTGACCCATCATGGACACCCATACAAAAGGAATGCACACATATCCTTGCACATAGATAAAAACACACATATGTATGCACACATGGCCTGTCTGTCTGTCTGTCTGCATTACTCTCTCTCTCTCTCTCTCTCTCTCTCTCTCTTTCCCTCCCTCTTTCGGTAAATATGTATACACACACACACACACACACACACACACACACACACACACACACA
>NC_068990.1:66434517-66438012 GCF_001194135.2 Octopus bimaculoides | reverse complement strand
ATATATATATATATATAATTTTGGCATGCACACAATTTACTCGAATTTTATGTCGATATGATGTACATTTACATACATGTAAACATGTAAATATGTATATACGTACATATGTATACACACATAAATTATATATGTTATATACAGGCATACTTACATATATAATACATATACATATATATATGTATATATACATATATGCATATGTATATATATACATATATGTATACGTACATATGTGTGAATATATACATATAAATACATATATATGTATGCAGCCTGGTTGTATGGTAAGAAGCTTGCGTCCCAACCACATGGTTCCGAGTTCAGTTCCACTGCGGGGCACTTTGGGCATGTGTCTTCTACTATTGACTCGGGTAGACCAAAACCTTGGGAGTGGATTTGGTAGACGCAAACAGAAAGAAGACCGTCGTATATATGTATATATTTGTGTGTGTGTGTGTGTGTCTGTGCTTGCCCTCACACCATCGCTTGACAACTCATGCTGGTGTGTTTCCCGTTCTAGCGGTTCGGCAAAAGAATAAGTACTAGGCTTACTAAGAATAAGTTGTGGGGTCGCTTTGTTCGACTAAAGGCGGTGCTCCAGTATGGCCGCAATCAAATGACTGAAACAAGTAAAGGAATAAATGAATATATGTATGTATATAATATAATAGTATATTATATTATATTATGTGTGTGTGTGTGTGTGTGTGTGTATACATACCTACAGAAATACATGCATACATGCATACATACATAAATAAATAAATACATACATACATACATACATACATACATACATACATACATACATACATATACACTGCACACATGTGATGGCAATATATGAACGGCTAGTATGTATTATTTTAACTTGAAAGAGTATTTACAACGAATCTCCACGATAAAAGAAATTATGATAAAGGTTATGACATCGATGAATCCATATACCTGTTTGTTTATTGAGGATGACATCGATTTATAGCGATTTAAAAGTATGTGTACGTGCTTATAGATACAAAGACACGTATACATACACGCAAATATATAACTCATTTTGTGTGTATATATTTGTGAGTTTGTACATCGATAGGTTTATCATAAATATTTGTTCTTTGTTATTATATATTTACAGCTTGGTACAGAACGGCTTCCTTAAACATATTCTATCTCACAATGATTTCTACCAACGTTACTATATATCTCTGTCTCTCTGTCTATCTATCTATCTATCTATCTATCTATATATCTATCTATCTATCTCTCTATCTATCTATCCATCTATCTATCTATCTATCTATCTATCTATCTATTTATCTATCTATCTATCTATCTATCTATCTATCTATCTATCTATCTATCTATCTTTCATTTTACCTATCTATCATCTCTCTCTCTCTCTCTCTCTCTCTCTCTCTCTCTCTCTCTCTCTCTCTCTTTCCACTCACACATACGACACAAACGTGCGTATACACACACATATTTACATATATACATATATATATGTGCATAATTTTACATATATACAGACATAAAGATGGACTCGTACATATACACATATAAGCACATGTATATGTGTATATATATTTATATATATACTGTTACAGATAGACAAAGAGATGCATTTCACATAATCATTATTATATGGTTTCTTTATGAAAAGTAAATTTCATTCATGCGTCAAAATCTCTTTAAATCGCGGTTCTTTGATATTCAACATAGAAATTGTGATAGGAACAGTGATGTGATAAAAAATAATATTAATGACTGTGGTTCGATGAGGAATTTTGAAGTTCTGCAAGTGGTTGTAGCGAGAGTGGTGATGGTCATGGGCTGGAGTGGGGATATGGAAGAGGAGGATACAATGTGTATCGAACAATGTTATCAACGTCATCAGTATCATCAAATGAAAATTACAATGCATAAAACGTTACGCGATGGGAGAGGTAGGTCACAGTTCTGGTTCTGAAAACTTCACAAATCGTGAAGTGACTCGCGCGTCTTCAGACATATCATCACTGAGAGAAACATAAATATATATATATATATATATATATACAGAGAGAGAGAGAGAGAGATACACGCACATATAATATATATATATATTTATATACACATATATATATATATATATATATATACATATAATATATAAATATATATTTATATATATATATTTATATACATATATACATATACATATGTATATACATATATATATCTATATATATTCATATATGTGTGTGTGTGTGCGTAGTGTGTGTGTATAAGACAAATAAGAAAGTGGAGGGGATTTAAAATCGACAAACAACAGTCAGTAAACATTCCATTATATATGTTTATTAGATGGTAACAAACATGTGTTAAGTGGTACGAGTAACCGAATGAGATCAGCCAATATATACGTAAACATATATATATAGAAATGAATGAATAATAATAGATGAGTCCCTCCACGACTCTCATGCAGAAAATTACTTGTTTGGATGTATGTCTCTGATATAACTAAATAAAAGGCTACTCACATACCCATAGGTACTTCCCGTAGCCCATCTATTAGTAAGGATCAACTTGAATATTCATGCCTGAAATATTTTTTAATTCTTATATGGATATGTATATATGTATTCTTATAATTATTCGTATTCTTATTTTATTTTTTATTTTAGTCTTATGTTTTACTGGTCTTGTAATTTATAGATAGCCCTAACGGACCTGAACAGCGCCATTGTTTTTAAATGTTAGCTGACCAATTAAGCTACAGGATTGACTTTGACCACGCCCACTTTGCATAGGGCTATTGAGATTAGGTTTCGGTCAATAAGTAACAAATATTAACATCGTACTAAGGTTTGACCCAGTTTTTAATTTTCCATTAACAGGTTCAATTTAAGTTATTTCTACCAACTCCTTTTATAATGCTATGTCTATTAAATAGCGGCTAGCCTCTAGCTTCTGACCCCTGTAACATGGACCATACCATAAAACCCACCACATAACATACTACCTTCACTATTCCCCTCAGTATAATGGAAGCACGATGTAAACCGCAGCTTACGGATATATTTCCTGAGAGTGACTTTATTAATTTATCATAGGATGGAATACCATATATTATAATACTTTACAAGAAAGTTCCTAAATTTCCTTACCGTATCTATTACACTACTTTATTTTTGTTATTTTCACCTATTCTATTTTATCTTAGTTTTTTTACCCTACTCTATTACTCTAACTGAATTTCCCACATGTTACTTTATTAACATTTGTACTCTCTGAAGACGCCTTCAGGCTCAACCCTTATCTAATCTCTGTCCAATGTTTTTTCATCCCTGTATATCATTGACGTGATGAGGATGACTTGGGAGATTTCAAGACCTCAATGGTAGAAAGGCCCATAAGGAATTTTTATCTGTACTCTATTCTATTATTATTCATTTATACATACATACATATATATATATATATATATATATATATATATATATATATATA
>NC_068990.1:66431086-66434306 GCF_001194135.2 Octopus bimaculoides | reverse complement strand
TATATATATATATAAATGAAATATTCAAACACTATCGGCGTGTTCCACTGTTAGGCGGGAGAAAGATACAGACATAAACTAAGATACACTAAGATACATTAACGCATACCTGAAGAATATCTCTGCCCCTGTATGTCGTCACAAAAATGTATGTGTACTGACAGACACACACCGTCACACACATATACTTGTCACTCATCGGCGTAATGTATGTAACGAACGCGTGAACACACTCATATAGAAAATGTGACGTCATCGTCGTTAAGGTGGTGCTATAAAATTTCGTTTATGATAGGTTACTAAAAGAAAAATGACAATGTTACATTTTTGGAAAAACAAATATGTGAATGAAAATATACTTTAGTTGGTAGTCAAAAGCCTACTGAAGCCTTTGGTATCCCATGCATCAAAATCGGCAACTCGGTTTTGGAATGCATAAGGAAAATACGCACACACAAAGACACACACATACAAATGATCTTATATATATATATATATATATATATATATATATATATATACATATATATATTATATTGTGTCTGAATTTCGCTTGCAAGATCCTTGGTGTTAAATCCTGTGTCTAAACATCTGTTAATGCATTTGTGTACAAATTCTGTCTTTAGCCTAATAGTTCGAAGAAACATGGTGTTTAATGCCTGTTCGCCTACGAATTTACCTAATCATATTAAACAAAGTTAGCAATTTGTCCCACACACAAGTATCTTAGTCGAGTGTTTAGTAAAGCAGAGTAGCGATGGTGGCGACGGTGGTGTGTCTTCTACATTTTAACTGTATATTTATTATTAAGTAGCGTTAAAAATTCGATTGTGAGAATAAATTCCCGTATTTTTCATGACGATGTGACATCTGGATTGTCGATTCGCTTTTAAAACCCATTTATTCGGAAACTGCCATGTTTACTTTATGAGTGTTGATAGAGTATCGATTACAATTAAAGCAAAAGTACTCTCCGTACTGATTACATATTCCTGACGTACGCACGCACACATACACACACATGTACGTATGGCTGTATGTATGGCAAGCAGCTTGCTTACCAGCCACATGGTTCCAGGTTCAGTCCCTCTACGTGGCACCTTGTGCAAGTGTCTTCTACTATAGCCTCGGGCCGACCAAAGCGTTGTGAATGGATTTGGTAGCGAGAAACTGAATGAAGCCTGTCGTATACATGCATATATATATACATACACACACATATATATATATATATATATATATATATATATGTATGTATGTATGTATGTATGTATGTATGTGTGTGCATGTATGTATGTGCGTATGTATGTGCGTATGTATGTATGTATGTATGTATTATGTATGTATGTCACTGGGAGAGACTGAAAGAGCTACGTGCCTACTCTCTGGAGCGAAGATGGGAAAGGTATACAGTGATATATGTGTGGAAGATAATGGAGAAGCTGGCATCACAATTTGGAATTGAGAGTTATACCAGACCTCCAATTGGACGACACCGCACTGTTCCAAAAGTCGCAGATGTCTTATCTAAAGTCAGGACCATTTTTTGTATTAGCTTGAGATTCAAGGATCCACTGTTATTTAACTCGTTGCCAATACATGTCAGGGATCTCTATGGAGTGCGGGTAAATGTTTTTAAGAAACAACATGACCTCTTGCTATCCAAAATCCCCGATGAACCAATATCAAGGTACGAAACTCAAAAGAGGGCAGCGGTATCGAACTGCCTCCTTCACCAAAAGTCAGTCCCATAGTATTGGTCAATTAAGAGGTGATTACGCTGGCGGTGTTCCAGCATGGCCACAACCTCAGAGCTGAAACATATAAAAGAGTAGAAGAATCCTCTCCTGTTTCTCCATGTTCACTCTCTCTTTCTATGTGTGCGCGCGCGCACGTGTGTGTGCATGTGTGTGTGAGAGTGTGTGCGTGCGCGTGTGTGTGTGTGTATATATGTGTGTGTGTGTGCGTGTGTGTGTGTGTGTGAGTCTTTTACTCTTTTTCACTTTTCCTCTCTAAGCGATGTAAAGTCTTACTAAAGAAACGTACCGGTTAAGCAACCAACAGTTATCTCGGCTATTTTATAGAGAAACAGTACTGACCAGACTATAAAAATCATAAAAATTAAAATTGTTAGATCTTAAAAATACAATCAAGAACATTTTAAACTGCAGTTATTCAACATATCCACTACAGTTTTGTGAGAAAAATCTCCACCCTATTGTAAGTATCTATTGAATATTTCTAGGAGACACTTGGTTATATATTTAGACAAATGTTAATGTAATATATGTTATCAATTTGTGAGGTGAAATCCATTGGAACAACAAGAACACATTTGAATTTGACTAGGCTGTGGGATAAACTGCATTAAAATCGCTATTATTTGGATGCAATCCAAAACCCGAATGCAATGCAAATTCGCAGACTTTGTGCTATGAAGCCATTTAAGTATTAAATGAATACCATTCAGTTTAGAACGATCCAATATACATTGTAAATATTATTTAAAGTCACTCGTTGTAAGGATCAAAGGAAAGTGTGGCAAAGTGAGTGCGAGATAACAGAGCTATACTAAATGTGTAAGGTTTTTTACAAGCTTTATTTTAGATTCAAGCAACTCAGCCATTTCTTACACTCCTACAAAACGTATATAGGAATAAGAAAGAAAACTATATTATGCAAGAAGTTTCATTTTGAACTACTGAGAATTAAAAGAAGCTCTTTTCATGTTCTTTACAAGCGGCTCCATTAACAAAACCTAATGCAGAATTAAGTCAGAATTCTTTTTAATCCTTCGTAATGTTGCTAACGATTATCTATAAATATGGACGTGGAATATATTAATGTTTGAGCAGAGATTAAGCCGTATAAAAGGGATATCAAACATAAAATAAAATAATAATAATAATAATTTGCTGAAAGAGTGAGGATCGTTTACAGATATTTCTACTTCATAAATCAGTGTATTTTGGATATTTTGTAGTTTCTTGTTTGTTGCTTCAGATGAAAACTGATGATCATATTCTTAGCTTCGACAAACATACAGAGGTGGCAGTGATGCGTAGTGGTGGTGGCAATGGTTTAGGTATTGATGATGATGATGTTGTTGATGGTGGTGGTGGTGATGGTGATGGTGGTGGTGATGGTGATGGTGATGGTGATGGTGATGGTGGTGGTTGTAGTAGTGGTGGTCTTGGTAGTGTTCTTGGTGGTGGTGGTG
>NC_068990.1:66427137-66430370 GCF_001194135.2 Octopus bimaculoides | reverse complement strand
TGTTGTTGTTGTTGTTGTTGTTGTTGATGATGCTGTTTTTGTTGTTACTATAGTTGTTGATAGTTGCTGTTGTGATTATCATCATCATCATCCTCATCATCATCATCCTCATCATCATCATCATCATTATTATTATTATTATTATTATCATTATTATTATTATTATTATTATTATTATTATTATTATTTATAGAGTCTGTTTAATTTCGGAATTAAGCTTGGTTTCTATTTTCTGTTACTATTTCTATTTCTATTTACACACAACACACACACACACACACACACACACACATACATGAGCCCACTTGAATGATGATTAAAATCAAGTCGCTAATAAAAGCAACATATCAAGGAAATATATCTGTAGCAGAATAAAAGAGTGGATTAGATGTTTCATTATTCGTTATTCGCGTCCCTTCTGTTTGTATGTCTTTTAAAAATGAAAAATATAAAACATTTAAGTGCCAAATGTAATTTAAAAGTTATTTTTGTTCTTTCACTTCTAGTACTGTCCTCGTGGCTATTCTAATACCAATCGTCTCACTATTAGGCTTATATGTTTAACAAGGCCTCATCTTTGATTATATATTTTAATACATACATACATGCATACATTCATACATACATAATACATGCAAGCATGCATCCATGTATGCATACATACATACAGACAGACAGACAAACAAACATACGTCGGGCTCACAATCATGAAGTAGTGAGGTCGATTCCCCGACCGGGCTGTGTATTGTGCTCTTGAGCAAAACACGTTATCTCTTGTTGCTCTTGTTCATTCAGCTGTAGAAATGAGTTGCAACGTCACTGGTGCAAATCTGTATCGGTCTTTTCCTTTCCCTTGAATAACATCAGTGGTGTGGAGAGGGGAGGCTGGTAGACATGGACGACCGCTGGTCTTCCATAAACAACCTTGCTCGGACTTTGCCTCGGAGGGTAACTTTCTAGGTGCAATTCCATGGCCATTCATGACCGAAGGAGGTCTTTAACCAATACCTTTATATATATATATATGTATATATACACACACACATACATACATATGATATATGTGTATGATATATGTCTCAAAATTCAGCACTAGAAAGAATTTTAATGTACGGTCTGGTAGAAACTGTCAACTGCCAAACATACCACCACCTTCGAAATCACGAGCAAAACCATTCTATTGAACCATTCTGATATTTAGAGATCCTCAATTGTTCAACTGCCTACCCCAAGAAATCATAAATATAAAAGGGACATCTACATTGAAATATAAAACATTGGATAAACTTCTATTGAAGATATTAAACCAGCCAATCATTTAGGGATACACTCAGACATCAGCTACCCCAAACTCAATAATTTACCAACTTTCAACCATAAAGCGATAACAAAACTGGAACAAAATAAAAGCGGTGCTCCAGTATGACCTCACTCCTACAACTGACACCATTAGATGAATAGAAGAATAAATGATAATTACAAATATCCAAAATATTTGTTTTGTCATAGGCAGCCAAAATAGGTCTTCAACAACTTATCCCAAAATTATTTAACATCTTTGTTCTACGTAATTTTCATGATATTTATTGTCTCATCGTATTTCTTAGCTACCGAGAAATAAAATCTTTTGACGATTTTTCAAAAGCCAACGCTTATACGTATATGAACCAACCTGGAGGCGCCTAAAGATATTCGGTGTAAAATAATATTAAAATAGAGATTTATCTTTAGCGTAAGAAAGTAGTCTTCTTTTATGGTATCTACCTCACCAACGCATCAATCTGAACAAATAATCTACAATAGTTAAGTAACTTGGACCAATTGGACTTTCTCCTCATTATAAAATGATTGAAGGACACGATTGGTATTCCCACACAACGACTACGATGAAAATTCTTTTAGGGTTGAAGCGATAACATACGTTATGAAGCTAATGTTTCTTTGGTAAAGCAAAAACATATCTCTTTAAATATAATCTTTATGTATAATCACACGCACACACATATACACACATATACACGTGCGCATACACACATACATACCCATAAACACGCGCGCGATCACACACATATACGCGCGTGCAGGCGCGCACACACACACACATGCATATTCTTACATGCTTACGTATTTACATGTAAGCATAATACGTACACGCTCAGAGAAATGAACATATATGCTACCTAAGAAGAAGAATAATGTTGTCACACCTGTTATAATGTCATTCTGAAAAATGGAAAGGAGTTGATCTACAGAAAAATATCCAAATACCAGCGAAGAGATTTTGACAAATTTATATTCATACATCTCTGTGTGGGGGAGGGGTGTTTGTGCATGTAACAGAGTGAGCGAGAGAGGTAACACGTATTTATTTATAGGATTTCTATTTCACTAATTGTATATTTATGTTCAGAGGCAGGAGAATATGTCAGTCTTATTGGTTAACAACAGGGTTAATCATATTATGAAGAAAAGTGATAAAACACGAAGAGAAGCTTTGTAGCAAATTAACTGCCGTCTGATCATATGTGGTTGCATAACTAAGCAATTAGTTACCGTGTACAGAAGAAATAAAAGACCAAACGTGGAATATGGGATTACCGCCAGAAGGTAGGTAATCACAACAAAAATATTTTTAAAAGAGAACGTATAAATATGACAATCCCTCGTTATAGTTCCCTATCGTACAATGACCCACATCTGACGAGAACGTTCCAGAAAACTGGTATGAGAAACATCGTAGATAACTACCAATAACATGTCTAGACAAAATAAAATGATACGGGTATTTCCGCCGTTTTGGCTATAGCAATTATATCGTAGGAAACTAACTTATCTTTGAAAAATAATGAGATTAGTGTCAGTCTAATACCATTTCTGGTAACTTTCCAAAGCTTTTGTCCTCTTCTTTCGCAAAGTATTACATTTAGCTGCTGTATGCGTTGTACTGGTAATCTACATCCACTTGTCAATATTGTCTGTTAAAGTGAAACTGGCCAGGATGATTATATTGTAAAAGACACAGGCAGGAATGTACGCAGCTATGTAAACAGACACATAAGGACACAGACAGAGGCAGAGAGGCCCAGAGGCACAGAAGCACACGCATACAAGTACACACATATATATGAATTTTTATCTGCATATATAAAAGTATACGTATGTATATGTTTACACGTATATAGATACACTTCTATAAATATCTACATGTACTCTATATATACATATATATATAT
>NC_068990.1:66423267-66427042 GCF_001194135.2 Octopus bimaculoides | reverse complement strand
ATATATATGTAGGTATGCATATATGTTTCTATGCTCATACATACATGCATACATACTTCGATATTTAAACTAAACAACACAGGAGGTACAAAATTTAAGACTATCTTAGAACTGTAATTGAATGGGAAAGTGCTTTAGCATTCGGACCTTAATTCTAGCAAAATATTCTTTTCTACTCTAGGCACAAGGCCTGAGATTTTTGGGGAGGGAGCCAGTAATTAGGTCGACTTCAGTACACAACTGGTACATAATTTATCAACCCTGAAAGGATGAAAAGCGAAGTCGACCTCGGTGGAATTTGAACTCAGAACGAAATACGACTAAGCATTTCGCCCGGCGTACTATCGTTTCTACCAGCTCGCCGCCTTAATTCTAGCAAAATTTTTTAAGGGACTGAAAAAGAAGCAAGTGTCAGCGATAAAAATGATTGATCGGAGGGGTAGCTAAGAAAATCTAATAAATGAGAAACATGTCTTTGTCTTCTATGAAATTAGATTTCTGGAGGTAATTTCCTCGGCACAATTATCTAGAAAATAAATTTCATTGGGTTCAAATGATAAATAAAACAACGTACCCAAACACCATATTTTCGTCTTAACGACTTTATACATAAGGTACGATGGTGTTTTCGTCAATTATCGTAAAGGTAGTTGGTCGAACCACTAAAGCATCAGATACAATCTTTCTCTTTCAAAAATATGTTTTTCTTTCAAAATGAGTTTATGAGTCTAAATACTCCAGAGGGAATATTTGTTTATTAACAACTTTGATTAGGTGATTTGATTGTATTTTTTCAGTGATATATATATATATATATATACACTCGTAAATCGGTAGCTGCACATACACATGTACACACTTACATTAAGTGTGTGTATCTATTTTCGTGTTCAGTCTCTTCAGTAGACGCCATTGTTAATGATTTGTACATAGGAGAGACTCCACCACACATTGAGAAAGTTTCGTAGATTTAATCAATTCCAGTATAAACGTGGTTCCTATGTCATCAACCCTACAGTAAAGACAATTTTTAAAAGACTATTTCAATTTGAATTCAAAGCTTAAATGAACGTAAGACATTACAGTGAGTTACATAATCACCATCATAGACCGATATTCAATCGGTGCTGGTACATTTCGGATAAATATTTTATACACCTCCAGATTTATGATTAAAAACAAATTTAACCACACTAAGATTTGAATTTAAAATGCTGTGCGGTTTAAAATTTAATAGTTTTAATAAATTTTATCCTAAAACATGTGAGCAAAATTTGATGCTTTGCCGGTTCGGCCAACTATTTTTACGATAATGAGAAAAAACGCCTTTAAACATTATGTACAGAATCGTGAAGACAATAATTTAGTGTGAGGTAACAATGTTTCATTTATCATTGAAATTTATTTACAAGCCTATTAAGCTGAGGAAAAGAGTTAATGTCACAACTAATCAAGTGTTATAAAATGAAAATTAGTTCTTGAGAAAGAAAACAGGCCACCATGACAGATATTAACAAGAAGAGAAGAAAATGTCTAATATAGGTAAGAAAAAAATGGCTAAAAGAATAAGTCTTGATAATAATCTTCCCCGTAAAACTAATAAGAATATATAACAGAAAACAACAACAAAAAGAAAAATAAGAACTAAGAGTATTAATTAAAAACGTCAAGTGGTTATGTGCACCTTGTCTTGAAACAGAGAAGTGAAACTTCGTTCGAAAACATGAAAATTGTAGTTAATTGAAACAAACTCTCATCAGATGGGAGATAATTATTTTATTGAATCTATGCTAAATTGATTGTAAATATAAATTATCTAATAAGAATCTTGGCTCCAAGCAAAGACAATTTTCTGACTATTTATTTTATTTTATTTCTATAATTTACCTCGTGTGGTCTTGATTTAAAGGAATATTACGTGCTTTATCGAAGTACTTTCCAAAAGGTTTCAGGAAGATTTTTTGAAGAAGGGAAGATAACTGTGTTGTTTAATATATGAAGGACACATCTAAAGAAGTAAAACTAAAACAGTATTTAGTTGTAATAGAACTTATCACAGTGGACACCTACACACGAGAGTGCGTATGCCCGCACAATATAAGAGAGAATAATTGTTACCAATGTTATTAAGTGTATCTACGCCTCCTTATTCTTTCATTTACTTACACACATAACACATATGCGCACGCTCACGCACGCACGCACACACACACACACACACACACACACACACACACATTTATTCACGCTTGCACAAAAAAAAATACGTGAGGCAAGTATGGTGAGATGACGAAATTGTCAAACAAGAGGAGTAGTATTTGTTCACTTCAGAAGCCAAGTTTCTACTCCATTAAAACCTGTAAATGTATTTCACGAGAATCTGCTTGGCTGATAGACAGGTTCGGTATGAACTTGCAAATGCTATACAAACTTTCTATCCAAATACATTATCGCCTCATAATCTCTTAACACTCAGCTGTATTACGATCATCTTTATGAAATCCTGGATTGGTTCAACTATTTGTATTCTTTTATTTTCGATGGCTCACTGGGATAATTGATATTTTTCGGAGTGGAACATTATTGTATTTTTGAGATATGTCTGTGAGACGACACAACGTATAGTAGAGGGTTTTTACTATCTAGATTTTGCTGAGTTAAAGTCGATTTATTCTGGTAGAATGAACTTATTAGAAATTTGGCATGAAACACATTAATGAAGTGAAAATGTTTTTGCTAAAATCTGTCGTATTTTTAACAATTTATTACAGTATTATCTAAAAATTTCTCTCTATATTACCCAGTTCATTTTTGTGGAAAATATACCTTTGTTGTGGTTTGTTTTATGCAGTAGATCTTACATAGAGTTGATTTGATCTTGCTGACGTAAGTTAACACAGTTTATACATAAGCTTGTCTTTGTAAAGTAATTACTCTCTCTCTCTCTCACTCTCTCTCTCTCTCTCTCACTCTCTCTCTCTCTCTCTCTCTCTCTCTCTCTCTCTCTCTCTCTCTCTCTCTCTCTCTCTCTCGATATGTATGAAGTCAACCAGTGTGAACGTATTTCTCCAGTATTTGGC
The DNA here is from genome assembly GCF_001194135.2 of Octopus bimaculoides. Lineage (NCBI taxonomy): Eukaryota > Metazoa > Mollusca > Cephalopoda > Octopoda > Octopodidae > Octopus > Octopus bimaculoides. The sequence goes on along the minus strand of NC_068990.1, from coordinate 66,423,962 downwards.
AATGTGGAAGCTGTGTTAATGGATCGGAATTCTTTATGTAATGGTTGCATACATAAAGAAATTGTCTGTGACGTACAGAATTCGAAGCCTAGATGGAACTGCATAGGATCTGAATAATTTATTATATTACTAGTATCGATGCATAGTTATTACTGAGTGTGCAATGTTAACGGAGTTGAAGTTAGTGGCCTTGTAGGTTTTTGAAAACTAAGTGTTTTTATAGTTCACCTGTTATGTTAATAAGCTGACAGCTCGTTATGGCTTGATTGTTATGTAGATATCATTGACTGTGCTTATTATTCAAGGCGGTATGATTGTCTTTGTTAAGTAGTAATATGTCGACCGTTGTTAAAATGGTAATATTACTATTGCACTTAGATACTTATGAGTGTCAGGAAGTAGCGAATGGAGACTGTACATTTACTACAGTTATTCCGATATAACCCTATCATATGATTGATGATGACATAGGTAAATGGAATAATGTATGTGGTAAAAGGAGAGAATAACTGCATGTAATATACTTTGTATCTCACACCATAACTCTTTGTCTGTTTATCTATCTATCTATATGCATGTACGTATGTATGTGTGCGTGTAAAAGATATATTTATGTGTGTGTATATATATGTGTATATATATATGTGTGTATATATATATATATGTATATATACAAATATATATATATATATATA
>NC_068990.1:66413846-66421346 GCF_001194135.2 Octopus bimaculoides | reverse complement strand
AAAAGAATAACAGTACATGGAAGTATTTATATGTGTATGTACGCTTGTATGTATGTACGTGTATATGTATATATGTGTATATATATTTCTGTGTGTGTATTGTACATATATATCTAAGAAAGAATGTAACGATTGAGAAGATGAATGTCAATGATCCTTTTTTGTGCACAGTCTGTGACAGACCATGCCTGACTTTCGCTGGCCTCAAATCGCATCTGCGAACGCATGGAAAACGAAACTCCACCAACTATTCTGCGTATATGTCTGTGCACACCTTTCAATGCAGTATATACCAGAAGATTTGCAAATCCAGCGGAGGCCTCAAAAGACATTTTAAGATCCACAAAGAGCAGAACTTATCTGCAGGTCTTGGTAGTCCAAATCAGAGGTGCAATCTATATGGATGTCTTTTCAAAACATTGTCTGGTTTAAAAAGCTACATCAGACACCATGATGCTGCTGCTAAGGTTTAGGTACAGGAGGTGGTCTAAGGCTTAGGTACAGGAGGTGAACCCAAAGGTGTCAGGTAATGCTGAGTAAGTGCTATGGAGAGACTATAGTTAAATCCATTATTTAGGCAGAATGGTATACATATAAGATTCCAATACCTTGTGAGTAAGTTCCAATAGTATTTCAAATTGGCCTAGGAAGGGTAAGCAAAATCCGACCTAGGAAGGGTAAGCAAATCCGACCTAGGAAGGGTAAGCAAAAACATTTTAGACAAAATAATATCAATCGTCAAAGAGAAATTAAATGTTAACCTATGGTCCCACACTGGTGAAGTTATTACATGGTTCCACCTTCTAAAATTCCAAAACTCATATTCCTTCCTACAATTCGACATAAATAATTACTATTCTTCTATTTCTCCTAAACTTCTAAATCAAGCTCTTCTTCTAGCTAGGAACCTTACTAACCTGACCCCACTAGGAATTAACATAATACTTAATGCCCGCAAAACCCTTATTTCTTTTGAAAACAAACTCTGGTGCCGGGACAATCATCATAGCAATAACCATAGCAACCTATTCGACATATCTATGGGATCATCTGATTCAGCTCAGGTCTGTGACTTAGTTGGACTTTATATACTTCACCAACTCCATATACATTTCCCTAACATCAAGAAATGCCTATACAAGGACGACGCCTTACTAGTTACCAAAATCATAAATAAACCCTCCTTAGAAAGAACTAGAAAGCATCTACATGAATCCTTTTCTAACCTAAACATTCGAAAACGCTCACAAAACTGCTAACTTTTCTGACGTAACTCTAAACTTATCAACCTCCCAATACTCCCCTTATCACAAACATAACCAATATCTTATATACCTTAACATCCACTCCAGTCACCACAAATCCACTTTCGATAACATAATCAAGGGCATCTCAACCTGATCCGACCTCTCTTCCACTGTGGAAATTTTCAATAATCACGCACCATATTACAATGAAGCACCCGCCGCTAGCGGTTTTTCCCAAGAAAAAGAACACATCCATAACACCAGGCTCAAACAATATATATCTCAAATTACATCTCAAACATACACCAACCATCACAATCGCAACCAACCAAACTCACACTCGTCGATGGAACCCTGGAAGGTCTTACACCTAGGCAACCTAGAACCAACACAGATACATTTAACACTAGGTCAAAAACTAAAACAACTCAAACAGCTAACAACAACAGGCCTCGCCACCCACATACATTCTCCAAAAATATAGATAGTAATCCTCTAATAAGCAAAAACTCTCTCTTTACTATAACTCTAGTCATACGAACACTCAACATACACACAGCTGGAGCAGATACCCTTACATTAGACCACAACCAAACCCAACCTACTGACACTCCCGAAACACCACCACAATTTCTACAACTCTTACAAATAGTACGATTAGTAACAACAATCGTAATAATAACAATGATGGTAGTGATAACGTTTAATAAAACTAACAATCTAGAATTTTCTACCCTCTTATCTAACCTCTCCTCTGACAATATTACCTCCTCCATTCCTGAACACATTCCCCAAAATTCACCGAATGGTAAATGCCGTCATCGAACGATCTGCCCGTTCGAAACCCATTGCAGAAAATATAATGTAATTTACAAATGCACTCTCCTTAATCTATTACACAACTCTGCAGTCATATACATAAGATCAACGAAAACTTTTAAGAAACGATATGCCGCTCACCTCCATTCTTTTAGATACGATAAACATAGTAAATCTACAACACTCGCCAACCACATATACCATCGCAAAAATACAAATATACCCCATACTCTATCATGGTCCATACTGGATTCAGGGCTTCGCTACCGAGGTCATTGCTCAACTTGCAAGCTTTGCCTGAAGGAGGCACTTCACATATTAAAGGACAACTCTCCAACACTGCTAAATAAACATAATGAGGCACTGAGCACATGCAACCACCACTTTTTCACACATTCAAATTCTACCACAAATCCAATAGCCTAAATGACCATACAGTACATTTCCACAATAACGCTTAGGTAATCCAGATAATCTTATAAATCTACATTTTAACTCCACATCCCTATCTAATTCCTCTTTCATACTCGAATATCACAACCACTTAATTATATTCGTGTGTATAGGCGTGCATACATATATGCATGTGTGTGTGGGTATGTATGCAAGGAATATATACCTGCGTGTGCAGGGGCGATGATACATACAGATACACGTATATGTGGGTGTACGTATGTAATATACATATGAGTACGTGTTGTATGTGTAGGTGTTGATATGTATAAATATCTATATAGATGCTTAATATATGCATGTGTATACATCTTCCTTCACATATATATATTCTTCTACTACTAAGAACTGACCTGTCCTCTAACCAACCTAACCTATATTCCCAAATTCTGCATCCCACCATTTTGCTACTCTTACCCTCTCTTTCTCCCCTCACTTAGGCTCTATCACTACATGCCTGACACTCCTTTACTCTTTACACTCTCACACCTCTCTCTTTCTATCACCCATTACCCCCATTCCTTCTATCTGACACTCCTTTATTCTTTACCCTATCACCTCTTTACATGCTCATATCTTTCTCTCTCTATCAACCTCACCGCCCTATTCCTACTATCAATTTATCGTGACTGACCACTAACCAGTACACTTTCCCTCTCTTCATCTCTATATCATCTCTCTCCCCGCTTTTCTTTTTTCTTTTTTTCTTTCCATTATTCCTCTCTTCCTGTTTTCGATTTGGCCTTACAAATATATTCCCAACTTTTAAGTCACTTTAAATAAAACCCTCGATTCAATAACACTTCGTACAAACTCAATACTTGGAATGACCAATTTTAAATACTATTGGAACTTACTCACAAGGTATTGGAATCTTATATGTATACCATTCTGCCTAAATAATGGATCTACAGATGCAATATTCCAGCATATCTCACGTCTATTTTCATTCGACCACTTCACTCTCTATTTCATATCTTATCTAAAATAGGCATTGCTTATCCATTTTATCACACCGTCTCCGATGAAGGGATATATAAAATATCCCGGAAACAGCTGTAAGACATATTTATAAATGTTCTAAAATATTTCACAGCCTTGGATGTTTATCTCATTCTGAAAACTTATATATATATATATATATATGTGTGTGTGTGTGTGTGTGTGTGTGTGTGTGTGTGAGTGCATTTTTCTGCATGCTTCCGTGCATATATCGCCGTTTTGTTTAAATGATAAATCATATACACTATGCACATCAGCATTGCATATTTTTGTGTATATACACATGTGCGAATATATACGATATACTTATGTATGTATATAAACTTACATATGTATATGCATACATATGTGTGGGTATCGAAGTTTCGGCCAGCTAAGCCATCATTAGACTGTGGTACAAATCTCAAATGCATCGCAGTCCGCTGATGGTTCTGCTGTAGGAATCCTCGAAATCACTGTCAACAATATTCTTATTAAAGAATAATAAATTTTTACTCTGCTATATGCATTGAGTAATCTTTCAATTTAACGTAGAGTTGTATTTATTATAGCATAACAACAAATATTTATATATATGTGTGTGTATATGAGTGTGTGTTTAGATAGATAGATAGATAGATAGATAGATAGATAGATAGATAGATAGATAGATAGATAGATAGATAGATAGATAGATAGATATAAACATACATACATACGGCGAGCTGGCAGAAACGTTAGCACGCCGGGCGAAATGCTTAGCGGTGTTTCGTCTGCCACTACGTTCTGAGTTCAAATTCCGCCGAGGTCGACTTTCCCTTTCATCCTTTCGGAGTCGATTAAATAAGTACCAGTTACACACTGGGGTCGATACAATCGACTTAATCCCTTTGTTTGTCCTTGTTTGTCCCCTCTGTGTGTAGCCCCTTGTGGGCAGTAAAGAAATAAGATATAAACATACATACATACAATTTTGATAAACTAGGCTTCTGAAAACAAGAGAGAGGAAAGCTGATTCGAAGATTACAGATCCACTCCATCACTGAAGCTGTAAAAGTCCGTAACGCTTTACAGAAATTTATTATTATTTAAGTATACATGAGCATGTGTAGACATGGAACTATATGCATGAGATTACAAACATAAAACTAAACATACAAATCTGCACATATACATACATACCTGCATACATACATACATACATACATACATACATACATACATACATACATACATACATACATACATATATACATGCATACATACATACGTAAATACAAAAATACCCTGTTGATGTTGAAATTCCAATGAAGGAACCTTGGGTCTATGTTAAAAACCGCCTCTTTCTCTATTGGAAATACATACACACATATGCATTCACACTTTCACACGTATGTATTTATCTATCAGTTTTGGGCTTTCAATAACAATAGAAATAATTGAGACTAACATCAATCATGGAATTAACAAAGCTGCAGTTATATTACAGAGAATGTGCACACTCTGATCTCCCAACACCATAAGCTTACACACCAGAATCCAGCTTTATAACAGAATAGTTCTAGCAACAGTTCTTTATGCTAGTGAGACATTGAAGAGTACCGTTAAAATACACAGAAAACTATACGTTTTCCATCACAGATGCTTGAGAAGGAATTCTGAAATCGTACTAGGAAGACTACGTAGCTAATAAAAATATTCTTAAGAGAACCAAATCGAGATTACTTAGCGAAATTTTCATGGAACAAAGATTGATACTAGCAGGTATCATACTCCGGTTATAAAACTACTCCATTCTCAAACAACTTTCAAATCGACACCACTGGAAAGTAAAAGAAAGTGAGGAAGACCGAAAAGTATATGGTGCAAGACAGATATGAGAAAGGTCAGTATCACATGGTGGTATGCAGAGAAAATAGCAGTCAAGAGAAACCCGTGGCTTCATCTTGCTGCCTAATGTGCTCAAGAGCGCAGTAGGAACTGATACTGATATATAAATGTATACTTATACGTATGTGTGTGTGTGTGTGTGTGTGCGTGCGTGCGCATGCGTGCGTGCGTGCGTGTGTGTGCGTGTGTGTGCATGCGTGTGTGTACATGCGTGCGTGCGTGCGTGCGTGTGTGTGTGCGTGTATGTGTGTGTGTATGTGTGTGTGTGTGTGTGTGTGTGTGTGTGTGTGTGTGTGTGTGTGTGTGTGAGTATTTATGGATGGATTGATGAATGGATGTATTTCTCTAAGTACGAGAAGAAAAGAGAATGGGAAATTGAAAGTGGTGCCGCAATCCTATAGAATGTGGAACGCATTTGAACTTGCAAAATGTTACTAACCACAAATAAGAACCGAAATCTATAGTATAGGCGTCGTCTGCCACGACATATTAAGAAGCCACGTATTTGTAAAGGGTTTGAAAGTGTTATTTTGTTAATGTTCAGGAATTACGTAATGCTACAACCCCGCGCCCACTCTACTGAATGTTCTATAATTGTGCCTTTATACCACTAAGTTAATAAGCCTTCCTTGGATGGGGAGGTCAACATCTCAGGTTGAAAGTAGTCATTTCATACCATTCTCCTAATGGTAGTTCATGTCAGTGACCAAGGAAGTCGGATTAAGTTGAGACACAAAAATTGAAGAGCTACATTTTCGTTGTCTTATCTCTTCTCGTGTGCTTATATATCACTAGACTTTCAAACGTTTATAGCAACTTTAGTAACCCTACAAAATACCTATATAATGAATTGTATGCATGTACTTCTCTTCAAACATATAGCTGCCTATATATGACTAAAAAACCTTTGTTTTTCTGTGTATATAGCCTGTTGCTGTACAAAAATTATTTTGCAAAATCTTCTAAACGCCTAGAGTCTTCGATGGTTCAACACAATGTCTAAAGACAAGACTGTATCAATATTGGCTTCCACTGTTAAACTATACAGTTATAAAGTTTTAACATTAAATCTTTCCAATTAATGGTTTTCAATCAATGCAGATGATGTGTGGATTCCGTATGCTATAATTTTCATTTTAGAATCGAATTAGTTTTCTGAACCATACGTATCATATCTTACTTTCTTTGCCACAATTTTTAAATCTCGTTTCCTTCTTACCCATTCTTCTCTGTTATCAGCTTTCCTTTTCGTTATTTCTTTATCATTTTCAGTTTCCTCTTTCCTTTTCCGTCTGAAATTTATTCCTCTTTATTCCAGTTCTTGTTAGGTATCTATGTCCATCTCCATGACGACAAGTTGTCTTCGTCTTCCTAAACTACATCTCCTCGATTACAGCCCACGTGTGTATGGTTACGGAGCTCGCTTTGGAAACATGTGATTTTGATTTCAGTCCCACTGGGCAGCATCTTTCACAGGCGCTTTCTACAATAGCCGTGGGCCGACTAATACCTTGTGAGAGAATTTAGTAGACGGAAACCGGCCACTTGCATTGGTGTGCGTGTGTGCGTGTATATTCCTCACCAACGTTTGACAACCAGTGTTTGTTTGCGCCTCCGTAACATGGCACGTCGGTGAAAAGAGAGTGAGTTAAATAAGAACCAGACTTGAAAATAAGTTCTTGAGTCGATATATTCGACTAAACATTCTAATTAGGTGCCCCAATATTGCCACAGGCCAGTGATTGATACAAGTAAAACCTAGAAATATAGCAGTCACACGCACAAACATGTACAACATATACATACACTCACAAAAACACACACAAAATTACCAAACCTATACGAATTACTCAATTCAAAGACGTAATTTTTAAAGGTAAAAATGTTCAGCTAATAATTTCTTCCACCTTCTTTGGTCTAGCCTCGCAAATTTTCTCTCTATATCTCATAATAAGGTTCTGTTTTTACTTTTTTTTAATCTCTTGTTTCCCTACATTTGATTCTCAAGAGTAAAAGATTTCAATCTAAGAGGTCAAATCTTCTGAAAAATGTTGGCTGTTGGCTATGAGTTATTTACCAGAATGGGAAAAGATACCGTACATCAAGATAT
>NC_068990.1:66409785-66413829 GCF_001194135.2 Octopus bimaculoides | reverse complement strand
TGTGTGTGTGTGTGTGTGGGTGTGTGTGTGCGTGTGTGTGCAATTTAAACATTAAAATATTTAAGGGTGGCATAACTTTTGCATGCGAAGATAAGATTTGTTCATTTTTTATCCTGTAGTCATGATAATATTTTATTATAACACATGTGGAAATATTCTCAACTATATACACACAAATACAATATCACCACACTTTTTCTTATTTGTTTTGGTGCTGTGTGAATGCGCGCGCGCGCGCGTAGTCTATGTTAGTTTGTGTGTCTACATATAGACACACGAGCATACACACACATATCAGAATCAAGTGCGATAAGGTAGCAGAAAACGAGGATAAAGAATGACTGACACATGAAATCTAGTTGTTCCTCTGGTAAATCTAAATCCTGCATCGGTTGATCTTGCCTCTCATTCTTCCGAGTTTCATAAAAAGATAAAGAATCAATGGCTAGTGGAGTTTTATGGTTTGGGCTCTAGTGAAGGGATGTAAATAGACATAGCAACAAGAACAGATGTGATGTAGCTATCACAAATGAATCAAACTTGTAGAAGTTTTGTGATGGCAAGGAAAAGGTCAAACAACATTTGTAGAGTCGTAGTAAAAATGAAATGATGCAACTGACAAACGCTGCATTGCCATTTCAGACGCTTTTCTCTTGTAAGAAGAGAACGTAAACTTATCTAGAGCATATCAAATTTATAGCTTCGTTTTTAGTAATATACCCCTCAAGCACCATTAACATCAGTCAATATTAAGCGTAGATGCAACTGGTCTTGGCCTATATTAGCAGTATTTATCTGTTAATATATGTGTGCGTGTGTATGTGTGTGTGTGTAAGAGAGAGAGAGAGAGAGAGCCAGAGAGAGAGAGAGACAGAGAGAGAGACAGAGAGAGAGACAGAGAGAGAGACAGAGAGAGAAAGTGAGAGTATGTATGTGTGCAAGTTTTTGTGTGTATGTATGTGAGCACGTCTTTGTGCGTGTGTATGTATAGGTGAGGAGAGGGAGCAGGAAAGAAAATATGATATATTTATCCTTTTAAGTCGCTACTCTGGGTTTCTTGATAATGATCCTCGGGAGTTGATCTGTTCACTTATGCTAAAACATAACCCTTATAGACGGTAACTTTCATGAAATACCAGCGGACAGCATCGTACATTCTACGTGTTTTAAGACCAGCAGTTACCTGCCTATATCTCGGGTGCCTTGTTACCCTTCATCATAATACTCACAGCCACAACCTATGCACATGTAACATAAGTGCCCTATTTTTCCTTTAGTTCTAACATACCTCCATGTCCATTAGTCCATGATGCTCCTTTGTTACTGCGATGGTATTAATACAGTACAACAATAATTAAACTAATTTTTATTTTTCGCATACGAGTATTTGTTAATATATTTGCTGTTTACCTTTTCCCCACTTATTTGAATATTTACATTTTATACGTCCATTCATAAAATTTTATATCTCTACATTTATACATCCTTGGTTCCCTTTTAATGTTTATAAAATTTTACATAGATTTTAAATTTGTGTTCTGATAATCGCTAAAATTTATTGGTTTAGTAAAACAAAACATAACTGATTACAATACAAATCGTCAGTTATTGCAAAATAATCATACGGCACATTATATACTTACCGTTTAATTTCTCTGTATTCCTAGAGTTTCCATATATTGCATTATATATTCTCCATTCACATATCTTTTATTATTGAGCAATCCGTATACCAATATATTTGCAAAATTAAGACATTTGTCTAAGCTTGTGAGCATCAATGTATTCATAACTCTGTGCCATGAAATTATATAATTTTGTATTTTATATTTGCATATTTTTGTACATTTGTATATCTGCATCTTTTGTATATTTTCTTTTCATGCCCTGGTGTACGTACGTCTGCGTTGACATACATGTGTTCATGTGCATAAGTCTGCATTTACATATATTTGCATATAAGTGCACACATTTATATACAAGTTTATGAGTATGTATATAAACGTATAGAGGACACGACTACACATGAATAGTCATGTTCATAGAGAGAGGGCGTGTATATACATTCATACCTACCTCTGAAGATATGTCTATGTAGATGTGTGTGTGTGTGTATGTGTGTATGTGCTGAACTGTATTTGCAGATCAACTAAGTATAAATGACGGAAAGTTACTGTATGTCCACATACATGTGTGTATCTGTAGGCATGTCTTTATATATGCACATGTGCACACAGATATTTATGTAGGAGCTTGGATGATTATAAATATGTGTGTATGTAGATGCGGCTGTCTCTGTTTCTGTTTTTACAAACTTTAGTAAATGTAGGTACTTACGTACGTACGTATGTGTGCATGTATATATGTACGTAAGATCGCTTGTATGTATGTCATTATTCAGTATATTTTAAGATTTCTTGCCAATAGAGAAAGAACCGATTTCTAACCTTAGATCCAAAGTTCCTTCATTACAATTTCAACATCAGCAACAGGGTATTTTTGTTTGTTCGTGTGTATGTATGTATGTATGTATACTCTTTTACTCTTTTACTTGTTTCAGTCTTTTGACTGTGGCCATGCTGGAGCACCGCCTTTAGAAAAATATGGAACGCTTCACGAATTTGCGTGTCATCCTTGCGCAGGGGCCATGCTAATCTTCTCTGTATCGTTCCAATTTTAGAATATGTACCGCTGTAGCTAGTATGTATGTATGTATGTGCAAATTTGTAAGTTTTATGTACGTATTTTCATGTATATAGCTGCATGTCTAGACTTGCTCATATATACTTAAATGATAAACTTGCTGAAAGTTTTACAGATTTCTATAGTCTCAGTGATGAACTGTAGTCTTCGAATTAGCTTTCTCTGTTCTGCTTTTAATAAGCGTAATTTCTCAGGATTGGTATTTAGGCAATGTGTTACATATCCCAGGGTCCCAATAATCACAGGTATAAACCTGAACTTGTAATCTGGATAGAGTAACTGCAAATTTCTCAATAGTTCAGCATAGGTGTTCTCTTTTTCACTGATCTTCTGCTTTATGTTAACATCCGCTGAGCAGCTAATTTCCAAAACTGCACAGTTTCTCTTCTCTGTCCCAAATCATTATATCAAGTCTGTTGTGATTACATTTTATTGAGGCCTTCACTGGTACATTCCTTTTTATTATGAGTAGCTATGGCTTCTACCATATTGTGGGTTTTTATTTCTTTGTCCTCAGGTTTATCCTTCCAATGAATTTCATTATTTCATTATAGAGTGTCCTAGCTATGTCTCATCGGTAGATAAACCGTGATGACATTTTCGTCCAAAAGCTTATAATGTGAGTGATATCTTTAGTGTGAATTCCACAAAGGCTGCGTCGGTTGTCACAATCGACGGGTTTTTCCTGCATCTCGATCCCATTTGTGCATCAGGTACTTGGCTGATATTTCCTCTTCCTGGTTTGCAACACATACCCTTCAAAGTGGGAGGTAGTAATCCGATTATTCGTCCATGATAAACAGTTTTGATGATCGATGTTACTATCATCACGGAGCTTTCTACTAATATATCCATGTATAGTCTTCTACTTATATAGGCTCATCCTTCCATCTCATGAGATGTTGCAGTAGAGTCGTGCAACTTCTTTGGGCATGTATTCTAGGTTATCAGACAAAGATTGTTCCTTAAGGAGCTGCCTTCCAAATCTTAAGATGTTATGTATGTATGTATGTATGCATGTATGTATGTATGTATGTATGAAAAAATAGCGTACATATATATTAGCTATACTAATATATATGCCAAACAGTATTTATGTGAATATTTATGTGAATAGTGTATATGCCAAATAGTAGTTTATGTGAATATTTTCATATATATATACATATCAATATTCATTAACTTCTGAATTTTGATTTCATTTCTAGCCCATACCTTGATAGTGCCTATGCGCATGTATAATATGTCTCTATACACGCATATTATATGCATGTATATATTGATAATGCTTATGTGCATGTATAATATGTTTCTATATACGCATATATATACATACATATA
>NC_068990.1:66407350-66409506 GCF_001194135.2 Octopus bimaculoides | reverse complement strand
TTGGTAGGCGGAAACTGAAAGAAGCCCGTCGTATATATATATGTATGTGTGTGTATGTGTGTGTTGTTGTGTGTGGGTGTGTGTATATGAATTTGTGTGTTTGTGATTGTCCCGCCATCGCCTGACAACTGATGTTGGTGTATTTACGTCAACGCAAATTAGGGGTTCCGTAAAAGAATAAAAGAATAGAAGAATAAGAATAAAAGAATAAAAGAATAGAAGAATAAAAATGTATATATATATATGTGTATACATGTGTGTGTATATATGTATATATACACACATATATATATGTTTATATATTTATATATGTGTGTGTATGTGTGTATTATATGCATGTACGTCATGTATATATTTGCATATATATATATATATATACACATGTGCTTACATAATATGTATACAATATATTATGTGTGTGTGCGCGCGCGTGTGTGTGTGCGTGCGCGTGCGTGCGTGTGTGCGTGCGTTTGCGTGTCTGGAATATTTCTTTTTAGCAGTTGATTCTCGAAGCACATATAAGCTTATAAAAAGCATGTAAATATTGATTTAAAAATCCTTATTGGTTTTGATTAGGAAAGGTCAAAGTCTGCCCGTGTGACTTTCTCTATCCAATAAGGATTTTTAAAACCAATATTTGCAAGCTATTTTTTTGTAACTTTATATGTACTTCGAGAATCAATTCGAAAAACAGAAAAAAATTACATTACGTTATATCGAAAGTTTTAAATTGTTATGTCTGTATGTGTTCGCGTGTATATACGCATCTATAAATACACCTCCGTGTGCATGAATATGTAAGTATGTTTTTATGCGACTGCAAGCTCATGTGCGCTCCAGTACAAACGATATCACAATATGATGATACATCAGAGATGCAATCTTGGGCTAATTTTCCCTTCACCTGATACGAATTGTATCCTTTTTAAAGCAAGTCATATTCGGGATAAAATATAGGTTATGAATCTGTATCTAAAATCAATACAATACTATCACAAATTTGTTTTGAAATCACAACTTCGTACACTCTACGTTTCAATATTTCTGCTCTGCCCGCACTCTTGAACACAATATACGCCTCGTAGCTGAATTTCTCGTGGAGTACTTTATATGAATATTATCAGTGATCTTACCAACAGAAGTTGACCTTAGTGACAAATGTGGGTGTGCATTAGAGACATAGAGAGAGAGAGAGAGGCCGAGAGAGACAGCGACAGAGAGAGAAAAAGAATGAAAGAGAGAAGTAAGGAATTCTGAAATGAAGTAATATTGAAAGAAATATGAAGACTGTAAATAAATATAAACTGATGGAAGGGGAACGAAAATTATCGAGACGAAGAAAACATAATAAAAGGACGGAAACAGAAAGAGCAAGACATATAAGTTATGTTGAAAGAAGGCGAATTCTAAAAAGAGAATATGAGCCAGAAATAGAGGCTAAAAAGGGGAACGAAAGAGTAATTGAGAGAGAGAAAAAAAGAAATAGGAATAGAAAGGATAAGATGGAGGGAGAGAGTGATATCAGCGGCAAGTTAATTAGAAACACAACATTCAAAATTTTAGCGGAGTGATTCGATTTTATAAAATAAATTGGAAGTGATATTTAAAGCATTATGGACGATGATAGAAACCTCACTATTGTCGATATTGTTAATGGTGGTGGTAGTGGTTGTGGATGAAGCCGTGGCATCGTCGTCGTTGTAGTAGTAGTAGTAGTAGTAGTAGTAGTAGTAGTAGTAGTAGTAGTTGTTGTTGTTGTTGTTCCTGTTGTTGCAGTGGTGGTGGTTTTGGTGGTGGTCTTCCTCATTATCGTCCTTATTGTGATAGCGACGTTATTGGTGATGGTGATCGCCGCGGCGGGGGCGGTTGTGAGAGTGATGGTGTGGTGGTAGTTTTCCGCTTTGATTATATCAGTGGTTGTTGAGTATGCGTGTGTGTGTGTGTGTGTGTGTGTGTATGTGTGGTAGTTCTCGGAAGTGTGGAAGTTGGCACGGACTGCTGAGAAATAGTGGTGATGGTGATAGATGCGGTGGTGGAGAAGGGTAGTGGTGTTGGTGGTAGTTTTGTTTGTGGTGATGGTAATGGCAGAGGAGGTTATATTGAAAGAGGACGTCATAGGTGACAGTGGTGGTGGTGTTGGTGGTGATGGTGGTGGT
>NC_068990.1:66403960-66407243 GCF_001194135.2 Octopus bimaculoides | reverse complement strand
AGTGGGCGTGATTGGTGATGGTGGTGTCGATGGAGGTGGGCCAAGCGTGTTAGAGTTAATGCAGTTTTGACAATGTAAAACACGTTAAAAACAACATAAATAATAAACAAGTAAGAAAAAATTTCGAAGAGACGGAAATGACAAAATGATCGGAAGTAGAAAGGAGAGGGTGGTGAAGAAGGGATGTGAAAATAAAATAAGATTGTGGTGGGTGGTTCTGCAAATGTTTATGACTACTCACGTTTAAACGAGAATATTCAGTGTCGTCGATGAAAATCCCCAACTTAAATCTTACGATTGTTTAACGCTTCACTACCAAAAACAGTTTTGTTTTTATTTTTAAATGCCAAGAAGAGAGCATCTATTTGGATGTTTGACGAAAATTGAGGCGTTCTGTCGCAGCCGTCTTGGTGCCGCTGATTCGATACCAACTTATTTGACATCAGACGATTTAATATTCTGTTCATTCAAATGCCTCTCTCTCTCTCTCTCTCTCTCTCTCTCTCTCTCTCTCTCTCTCTCTCTCTCTCTCTCTCTCTCTCTCTCTCTCTCTCTGACCTCCTTTTCACTGTTTTTTTTCGTTTGTATGCCTGTATAAGCATCTAGTTCTATTTGTATATGTGAGCAGTTAGATGAATGTAATATCTCTCATCCTCTTTTACACTTCTCTCTCTCTCTCTCTCTTATCTCTATTTATATGTGTGTGTATCTACGAGTGAGAGTGTGTATGTGTTTACCTCTAGTGCCAAACCTACAATCGCCTTAACAAGTTGAATGTCCAGTCAGTAGTGTCAAATCATCTGCATCCAACAGCCACGCGAAACAAACTCGTTCCATTACTTGACCTGTTATAAGTGAGAGCTAAATCTTCCTCACACCATAACCTACCGTCTTAGAAACAGGAAAGTCTAGATTAGATCAAATAGTCTTTTAAATCGGTAAAAAGTTGTGATGGTTACAGGTGAAATACCATCAATCATGAGTCTATTCCATCGAGGTTGACATTTAATCACAAGTTTTGAATACAAATAATAATTCATGGGAACACCAATAATTCAAACAATGACGTAGGTATTCATTTTACATCATTTTGGCAGATTCGAACGTGAATATCCAATCGATGCTGTTGCTATTCATCAGAGAACACCTACTCCTTTTAGAAAAGTGGCCTCATAAGACATCTGATTACCCGGTATAAGGGGACTTTGAAACTCTGCAGTGTTTCGACCTCATTGTGTGTTTCCTCAGTCAATGCTATCCCAGCGGACCGACAAATCTGATAGGAATTCGAGCAGTTGTTTATGCAAATCAATAAACAAAATATCTGTTGATGTATGCTGGTATTTGCCAGACAGATATTTCATGAGATACTTCTACAACATACAAGAGTCCAAACAATAGCATATATGTTCACTCTTAATACGTTCTGCCTGATCTGAACGTGAATATGAGATATCTGTTGTCTTTTTGTTAAAAGTTAACAACTCCTTCCTTTAAACAATGTGTCCATAACACACGTGATTCACTGTTGACGGATTTAGGGTTGCGTGTTGTCGCCTTCTCGTTCCACAATTTTTATGAACAGAATTGACATGTACAGCCATGATGGAAATTAAATCAGAACTGTCACGTGTCGAATCAACAACACATGGGTAAAATTTATTTTTAAAGATAATAAAGTGTGCATTACATTAAGTGTCGTCTGTCGACAGTTTGAGATACTTTCACACAACCATTTTAGCGCTGCCTATTTGGCGTCACTAATTCGACTCTGACTTATTTGACATCAGCCATTTGAATGTTTCTCTAGTTTTAATGTTCCTCTCATTTTAACCAATCGCTCATTCTCTCTCTTCCTCTTCCTTTCTTACCCTTTTTGCATGCGCATATTTCTTCAGGCACCTGTGCATGTGTTGTCTCCAGTTTTAGAACGTACTGTCGCCAAAACAGTCAGCCGTGTCAAATCATGAACATCCAAATAGGTGCGCCCTAATGTCTCGTTCCGCTCTGTCAAAGGACAAAGAAACCATAAATCCAACCGAATAGACCCCAAATACCAACATTGCGAGTATGAAAAGCCTTATCCTTAAAGAGTGTTCCGATGAGACAGTTAGTCAATCATACCACTAAACAATTAAAAAAAAAACCTGGGGAAGGTATAGCTATGTCATACAATTGAATATGAAGCATTTATCAAATAAATTCTTTCATTTATTTCTACTTAGCTCTGCATCGCCACATTTCTGAAAGGAGGTAAAAATTAATTGAAACAAAAGAAAAGTTGCTGAGGAAGATAGAGCTACGAAACACTACGATAAAAATAAGAATATATTTCAGTTTAATTCATGTAATAAAAGAAAGGACTAAAATAAATCGGGGGGGGGGGCAGGAGAACGAATGAATTTGCCTGACATTCCACTACAATAACATGATTTTAGTTAGAAAGATTCATAAATGTTTATCGGAACGACACAGTAGTGTTTTCCCCTTTGCCTTTGGCCGGGTTATTTACTGTTTATTCTGCTGGTATTCTGCTGTAGAAAACTAAATGTGGCAAGCTTAAACAAAGGGAGTGGTTTTCCACGTGGCATTAGGAAATGTTAGCATACCTGTGAGCGTGTGTGATACATGTCTGGGTTCTCTGACTCTTGTATATCTATGTCTTACCCATATATGTTGTGTCTCGTCATTTCCACAACCTCCAGGTTTGATGTCACTTGCTCTTGTCAATCCGGTTCATAAAGATTATGAAGTCGGTAAGTGACCATGTATACCACCTCTGGCTGAGTCCAACACCCGTCAATCATGCTTGCTATTAAGACAAAACGCATAAAGCAACTCTTGAAAGTTATGATCAGCAAAATCCAAAGCAATCCTGGAAGTAGTGGATTAGGAGAGGTAATTCCGTTCTTCGCCCAAATTCTTGAACTCCGAAAGCTATGTCTTACCAACGAATGCAAGTCAAGGACTTACTCGGTACAAAATTACATATTATTATATTTTAAATAATAAAATTGAATTATAGAGTGAAAGTTCTTTAAATTTATTGCAAACTTACAAAACATTATATCATTTTAGATTGTATTTTTCTTATTTTATAGAATTTGAAATTAGTCTGTCCGTTTCTTGAAAGTAGATAATAGGATGAGATATATTCTAAATAAAATTATTTTGACCTCACAAACACAAAAAAGAGAAAGACAAGAACATACATACATACATACATACATACATACATACATACATACATTTTCATTCAGAAACAGTTTATAAACATTCACAT
>NC_068990.1:66400529-66403780 GCF_001194135.2 Octopus bimaculoides | reverse complement strand
ATATATATATATATATATATATATATATATATATGCATAAGTAGATGGAGAGAGAGAGAGAGAAAGAAAAGTGAGAGTGAAAGTGAGAGAGAGAGAGGTAGACATTCAACAATGCACTTCAAGAGTTAAATCTCTACTGTTAAGAGATACTTAAAATGAAACCCAAACAAACAGGAATTTATACACACAAACAAGAAAATAATATTCTGTGCTTATTGACGGTATTGTAAAGAAAGCTATTTAATTGGACCTATCATATACATAACAATAGACATTGTTAAAAGTGAAAAAAAAAGAAGAGTATAAAAATCATAGATCTGGCTTTCAACAATACTCTTGATCTATACATACATCAAGTGAACGGGAATTATTGTATGTTGTTCAACATTGATTAAACACTTTTCCGTTTTGAGAGACAGTAAAATTATGCTTCACAATACTACTTATCATTATTATTATTATTATCATTATTATTATTATTATTATTATTATTATTATTATTATTATTATTATTATTTTATTATTATTAGTATTACTAATAATCACAATAATGATAATACTATTATTATATTATTATTATTATTACTATTAATAATATTATATTATTATTTTGTTGTTGTTATAATAATTATTTTTATTATCATTATTATCGTCAAAAGTAGCACTAACAGCTCCATTTTCTTTTACAATTTTTAAAATTATATATTTATCTTCTTTTTCGTGAATATGACTGTGATGATGATTACCGCCATTCGTATCATTTCTATCCTCACCACGAACACCACCACCATCAACATCATCACCGTCGTCATTATCATCACCACCACCACCACCACCACCACCACCACAATCGTAGTTATCATCATTATCCTTCTCGTATCGACATCGTCGAGGTAATAATCATTACCCGCCGCCACCACCACCGCAGCCACCACCGCACTGCCGTCCCCTTTTATCATCATCGTCGTCGTTTTAATTCCCGAAAACAATGGACAGCTAAGAAAGAAAACAAAAAAACATAAATAATATATTCAAATTCTAGTCGTTCGCATTGCTGTAAATATTTACTTATGTCTTTTCGGCGTCGTTCCCTTCAACAGAAAAGAACACAAAAGAGACACAGCAAACACGGAAACGTTTATTGCAAAGAAGAGCACAAATAGGGTTCCCATATATGTTCACGATCCCTATTTTATGATAATGGATGTATATTAATTTGCTCTCTCTCTCTTCTCTCTTCTCTCTTCTCTCTTCTCTCTCTCTCTCTCTCTCTCTCTCACTCTCTCTATCTATCTATCTATCTATCTATCTGTCTATTTATCTATCTATCTATCTATCTATCTATCTATCTATCTATCTATCTATCTATCTATCTATCTATCTGTCTATCTATCTGTCTGTCTATCTATCTATCTATCTATCTACCTATCTGTCTATCTGTCTATCTATCTATCTATCTGTCTATCTATCTGTCTATCTATCTCTGTCTCTCGTAGAGACAGAATTCACTTGATCAAACAAATATCGACGTTTTACGCAATTGATGTCATTATTATTATATTATAACTCAATGAGAATTAAATCACGGAATAAACATACGTGTGTGTGTGTTTAAGTGATTATGTTTGCGTGCGTGCGCTGCATTTCTAAGTGAGAAATATAAGTAGAAGTCACATATATATGAAGATAGATGCTTTCATGTCAGTAGACCCCTAATCAACAAGAAGAGATCAAAGACAAAGAAGAGAAGTTCCAAACTTAAAACTTCACCAATTGAATTGACATTGTATTATCATTATGGAGATGTACTTGCATACCAAGTGACCTGATCTGAGATCGTGTGCTAGAACGAAAACAATTACAGCATGGAAGGTGTGTATAAGCCATTTAAGAAACACACAAAAACCGTTAGATTCACTTCAACATTTAAATTTAATTTGCCAAAACATTTTCGTCACTAGGAGACCGCGACCACTGACGATATTCCGTACTGCATTAACAGTTTTCCATAATGTTCCTTTAATGCTGGTAAAATGAGGGTTTTATGGAATTCCAGTGCAGAATGGCTAAGTATATATTTTCAAAGATGGCAATCATTTTTCTCTTCAAGTTGTATAAATTCCATTTTAATATGACGTAGGTTGTATTGATATTATACAGCAATTATAAACACTGGCACGAGTGTTATGTTTACAATTGTCTTTGAAGTTAATTAAAGCTTAAAGTTTATGTAATATTAACAAAACATATACACAAATATAAGGCGTGGGCCTGTAGTTAACAGGTCTGCTTCCCGACCATATGATTATGGGTTTAATCAACACAGTGTGTTTTTGCGTTTGTGTCATGTTTGTCTCCTACCACCGCTTGACAACATGTGTCAGTTTGTTTTACCTATCCGTAACTTAGAGGTTCGCAAGAGAGACCGACAGAGTAAGTATCAAGTTTTATATATGTACTAACGTCGATTGGTCCGAGTAAGTCCTCGAAGACGGTGCTCTTGTATGGCCGTGGTTCAGTGTTCGAAACAAAAAAAAAGATAGACGTTGAGATATTAATTCCTTCATATATGTCTCATATACGACATTATTTTCTTGTTTAGCTCTTTGTGAAATCTAATCCACGACATTATAATTATAAACATACGTCGCAAAATTGTTCCTAGGATTTCATCATGCAAGGTGTTCACCTCTCTAATGCGGTTTATCGAGTTTATGACGTTTCACATTGAAGGCTACCTCCATGAAATTCAAGTTCACGTGATTCCCACCAAATACCAACAGCATAAAAAAGCAGGTAACATTGACACACAAAACATGTAGGATGTGCAAGACCAAGAGTGAAGACATCAACCATTGTGAAAGAATATCTTCCAGATATTATCATCCCATAAAGCAGGATGCAGTGGCCAAAGAGGTCGAGAACATAGCAAAAACGAAAACACCTACAGACGAAGTTGACTATACTGAGACCGATGCGTTAAAGGAATACTGGTGGAACCTGAAAATTAAAAGTCACTAAGTTTAGACAGAACAGGCCAAATATTGTTGTTTGGGATCAAAAGGAAAAGATACGCTCTGTTGTGTAATCAACTACACATACAAATATATACATACACACACACACACACACACACACACACATACACACACACACACACACACACACATATATATATATATATATATATAATGTTCTTGCTACAGGAAAGAATTTTTTTTTATATTTGCTGCCCTCACACGTCTTTGTCA
>NC_068990.1:66397407-66400323 GCF_001194135.2 Octopus bimaculoides | reverse complement strand
ATATATAATCAAGATTCAGTTGAATTAGGTAATTAATCTGAGGCACTTTGCCATTTCAGCTAGGTGAACAGAATGTAAGTTATAAGGTTATACATACATGTTACTTGCTTACATTTTATATATATATGTGTGTGTGTGTGCGTCTGTGTGTGTGTCATATAATAATTATAATAACTATAATGATATATCATAGTTATAATATATATATTCGATTTAAACCAACATTTATATATAAATGAATTGACTAAAAAAATGATGAGCTAACCCTAGCCAGAATCGAACCTACACATCAGCTCTTACTTGGCTACAAGCGCACCTGGTTACGCAAAACTCTGGCCCATCAATTTCGGCCAAATTTTACGTTAAATTGGAGAATATATGTATTATGATAGTTACTATTGTACTAATAGACTTCCATAGTCGCTTTATCTCCGTAACTTCCAAGGCCTTCCGGTTTGCTAATAAATATTATAAGCAGTATTAGACAGTTTAAGTATATATACGTAAAATTTGTCTGGAAACGATGGGTGGGCGTTGACCCAATCGGATGCGCATGTATCCATCTAAGCGTTGATATGTGGGTTCAATTCTGGCTAGGGTTAGCTCATCATTTTTCAATCAATTTGTTTATATATAAATGTCGCTTTAAATCGGAGAATATATATTATTTCTATGATATATTATTATAGTTATTATTATACTAATAGACTTCTATAATTGCTTTCCTTCGTAACTTTCAAAGCTTTTTGGCTTGTTTATAAATATTATATGTATGTATGTATGCATGCATGCATGTATGTATGTGTGATGGACTCTCCCGTCGAACACATCATATGAGTCTTCAGCTTCTACCGAACTATTTGCACAACTGATTTCTTTATCGTGATTAAATGTATGTGCAGTATATTAGTTAAGTGACTCCATAAAATCGATGTTGCCGAAACAGGTGGACGGTGTACCACGCGTAAGGTGTCGAGGCGACTGCAGGGCAACTTGTGATGAAGTGTTTCGCCCAGGAACACAACTGCTCACGCATACAAATATAGCTAGATGCTCATACAAATGATAATTTATAGTGATTAAATGCATGTGCTGTATGCCAGTTGAACGATGCCATCAAACTTAGATATGTTTGGGCCAAACATTACCGCAGACGCCTGGTAGGATCTGTTCAAGTCATTTTAACATTTATGATATCATGGCCCATTCAAGTAGGGAGTGGTTGTTGACTGAGATGTATCCAGGTATTATAGGCTCATCTGCTATTACTTGAACAAAGTCGTTCAAGTTTCGTTTTTGTAGGTGATGGGATACTTTTTCTTCGATTTCGTTTTCGATGATATTAAGTGGAGCATGGTCTACTGAGGAAAATAAAGTGTACAAGTGAATAGGGGGCATACGGTACGTGGTCTCAGCCTTGAATGAATATAGAATCCAACGTTAGGGTTCTTTAGGCAATGCTGGTGGTATTGTGTGGAGGGATTGCGGCAAGCTGCCGCGGCCCGTATGTATCCAACACCCGGTGAACCAGAGTGGGGTTCTACTGTATCTTTGTGTCCACTTTATATTTTTCATTAAGAAACATGCTCGCACACATTCACGTACACATATACACACACAAACGTACATACATACATACATACATACATACATAGAACACAGCCCATTCTGGACTGTTTTCGGCTTTACACAAGATACATGCATTAATCACCTTTACACCGACAGAGTTGGTATGTCAAACGATTTATCATTTGCATAGCAATTTCATTTAGAAATTATTTAACACACTTGTCTGAACTTTTCGTTCAATACAAGCGATTGTTTCATCGCATATTCAATTCCAATTAGCTTAATTTGGATGTGTCTTACAAAGTGCATCAAACAGAGGACAAAAGGTAACATGTGTATGTCAATTTACATAAACATATATACAAACATTCCCGCTCATATACGCGTATATATATATATATATATATATGAAAACACTCAAACATGTGTATATATAAATCTCTCTCTATCTGCATATATATATGTGTGTGTGTGTGTGTATACGTATGTATGTATTCACACACGTACACGCACCCACACATACACACACGCACACATATATGTGTCAGCTAAACTATATGCCCAGTCGATAATAAAAAGTTAAACAATTCTTTCACCTGAGATTACACACACACGCATACTCTGACATTCACGCATATAGAAGAGCACACACATATTCATACACGCAGTGTTTCTGTGTGTTTCTCTGTGTGTGTGTGTGTGTGTTTGTGTGTGTGTGCGTGCGTGCGTGTGCATGTGTGTGTGTGTGTGTGTTGTCTTCTATTATTTCTGCTTTTCCAAATTAAAATGTAAAGTGGAACAGAAAAAACTTTTAAAACCAATCACGTGTGATGTTTGTATCCATTTTGGAGTCTAGCGTTTTAATTCTGTAATTGAATTTTGATGTCGACTACAAATGCATCTAACATAACATTCTCGTTCTTCAATGTGTTTGCTGGTGTATGCCAATGTAACTATATCTTACACTGTCTTCATATAACGTCTACATAGGTTAGCTTATTCATGTGTGTGTTTAATGTGCGTAGGGCCATCTGTTTCCGCGTCTATGCTGGAACGTATATCTTTGTATGTGTGCAACTGTTTAAGTGAGAGAAATACGTAAAGTTCGTAACATCTAAATTATCATATTCAGATCTCCTGACTTATTGCTTAATTGTATGGATCCAAGGTGACGTTACTCCATGGGTACTTGTATACACGCACACACACACACACACATATGCATATACATATACATATACATATATACATACATTTCTATCTATATGTACATGTATGTATGTATACATGTATATGTATGTGTGTGTATATATATGTATATATATATATATATATATATATATATAT
>NC_068990.1:66391297-66397060 GCF_001194135.2 Octopus bimaculoides | reverse complement strand
TATATATATATATATATATATATATATATATATGTGTGTGTGTGTGTGTGTGTGTGTGGGTGTGTGTGTGTTTATATATATAAAAGTAGCTGTCTGTCTTTTTTATTACACAGGATATTAAATAGAAATTCCTTACGTACTTTAAATGCAAAGATAAAATATTATCTTTTAATGCTAAAAACTTAGAAAATCATAGGAAAAAATATGGCTTACTATGTCTTCTTTATTTTTTTAAATCACGCTTGAGATAAAATATACTTGCTGTTCTTTGGTGATTTTTTTTCTTTAAATGTACGATAAACTGCCTCTCATTTCTTCCTTACTGCGTTCAATAGACTTTTTCTGTGTCTCTTTGCATTCAAGTTTGGTCAGTGAAAAAATTCCTAATTCACATAAATATTATGTTGAAAAGTGAATGAAAATACACAAAGCTCTTGTTTCCCGATACCAAAGTTTATTTTTCTCTGATGGAACGCCAAATCTTTTCATAATACAACCTCTCGTATTTGATTTTAAAACTCCAATTCTGATGCAGAAGCCAAATCTTCTTCTTCATATAACTTCAAACCGACATCAGTTGGAATTTCCCCGGAAGAAATGATTTCGAATCTAATCATATTGTTTTATGTTTAATAATGGGAAATTAAGCCTCAATTTCTCTTCAACATTAGTCAAATACTCAAATATGATAGAAGTCTTTTCCTTGTAGTTGATTTGATGATTAAAAGAAATACGACCATCTCTAATATTTTCCATTCCAAATTCCTACGTTGATTTGAGGATATATTTATTTTTAACTACAATATTCATGTTCACTGTTCAGTACATGAAGGTGCTGAAATATGCTTTTTAAATATCGTAGGGTTTAAATCCAAAATTCACATTGATGATATAAGTATTTTTAATTCTTGAAATCATAGTACAGATTTCAGAGATCCTACAGCGAGCAGATTACTCTAACCTTATCACAGTTAGCTATTGTAAAACTATCTCTGCCATGAATCTTATCTTCACAAAATTTCTCCAACGAACGATTCTTCAATGTTTTGGTAATAGAATAAAATATTTCGATTACATATTAATAAGAAGATCTCTTCGCTATTAAAATTCTTGATATCCTTTTGCAATAAACATGTGACTTACACCCAAAATTAACTTTACCACAAAAACGCGCATTCGTGAACTTACACACACACACATTCAGACGTCCACACACACACACGCGCACGCACGTAGAGACATGTACACATACACACACACACCAGAGTACACATATTCATGATTTGCACTCACACACACGTGCATACACACACATAACTACACAGAGTCTCCTTTTCTCACATACCTCCCCATTTACATCCTTATAACTACATAAATATATAATGGCGAACCCATGGCTAAACCATGTATATATTGGCTATTATCACCGATAATAGCCAATATATACATAGAATACTTTGAGAATTTGTCTTTAGGATCAACACCACTAAACCAACCCAATGGTTGCAATTATGTTGATGACGCCTTCATACTCTGGCCCCACCAGGAAGATGTCCAAGTGCTGTTAGATCATGTAAACTCAATAAAGCCATCCATACAGTTCACAATGGAAAAAGAAAATGACAACCAGTTAGCATTCCTGGACGTATTAATGACACGCACCAAGTATGGATTCAGGACATCCGTATACTGCAAGCTGACCTTCACTGGACGATACCTCAACTTCAACTGCCACCATCCATACAATGTAAAGAGAGGGATTGCCCAGTGCCTAAAACATCGAGCAATGAATTTGGGTAACGATCGTGATACCCACCATGAAGAAATGATCGAGCTCAGTAACAATCTATTAAGCAACAACTACCCTAAAAGCATACTCTCCACTGCAATTATGAAGAAAAGAGAGGAGGAAACCGATACCTGTCCACAGTCTATCTACCCTATGTGAAAGGCCTCTCCGAAAAGATACAAAAGATATGCGGCCCATATGACATCAGGACAGTATTTAAAAGTAATACAACACGTCGCAAATATGTCCTTCAAGTAAAACCACCAATAGAAGAGAATATGACTAAGAACTGCGTGTACTCCATTCCATGCAGCTGTGGTAGGTTATATAAAGGCGAAACATGCGTACCCCTCAAAATAAGGGTAGACGAACATCGCAAAGCTGTGACATGAGGAGATATTGATAAATCGGGTATAGCTGATCATGCATGGAAAAATGGAGACCACCTCCCCCTGTGGGATGAAGTTAAAATAATAGACAGAGAACACCACTGGAAAATACGAAAACTAAAAGAAGCAGCACATATGCTAGGACACAACAACCTTCTAAGCAGACCGAGTGCAGATATGAACAGCATATGGGAACCGACGAAGTATAGGAGAATATTAGATTTATAAGCCCTAAAATTTACTCCGTAATTGCCCACGGGCATAGAGCGTAGTGGTTAAGAGCGCTGACTACTAGCCCCAAGGTTCCGAGTTCGATTCCAGGCAGAGTGACCTGAATAATAATAATAATAATAATAAACAATAACAACATCGAAAAATACCTTAGGAATGAGAACCCAGGTCGAAATTTCCTGAAAACACCTGATGAAAGCTGGAGGGTATATCAGCCGAAACGTTGTGAGGACAAATATCCGTCAATTGTAAATAATGTACATAATTCTTCATCTCTTAAATATGGAACTGTAGAACTTCGAAATAAAAATATACATAGAAAGCACTAAATCAAAGCTGACGTAGAGAAGTCGTGATATTTATGGTGGTTTCAAATGGTTGCTTGATTAACCGAACGGTTAACCAAGTAGTTAACCAATCGACAAATAGTAATAAAGGGAAATAGAACCAGTGTATGTGTTTATTATTGGCATAATGACCCTCTCCAGATATAACAAAAGACTAACTAATCGCCATGAGTAAAATCGAATGAATGTCAACAGCTTCGATTAATATGGTAATGCCTCTCGAGTCATCAGCTTGCAAATTGAAATTTGGGTGCTTTAGCATGTCGCCATGTTTAAAAAATCTCATAATACTTTAAAGAAGAATTTTACTTCTTGTTATCCTTGATTTCCTTGCATCGTCTCGATAATACTGCAAACAGGTCGAAATATGGGACTTGTGCATTGTGTGAATAACTACTACACATATTTCAGTAGAAGGAGCTTGAGTATTTGATGAAACTGTTATTACACTTTTAAACGTATATCGCGCGTTTGCTGATAATCTTGAAAATCTTTAAAATTTTGCATCATCTACTTAAAGAGAAATAAGGTAGAGTAGATTGTAAATGCTAATATTGTCATCATTCAACATCCACATACTAAACATAAGGGTGAAAGCGGATATTAAGTTACAGCTCCTGAAGAAGTAATATTAAAATAAATGAAGCCCTATTTGCGATTAGGCTGAATATTATCATAACGTGCCCAGGAACTTGTTGCTCTTGAAACATGCGCATTATTGGAATCCCAAAAAGAAAGCCTGCATTTCCTATTTAGGAATAAACACACACCCACATGTATATATACATATATGAAGTGTACCATTATTTATCCGAATAACACCATGCATTAGTGCATTTTCTCAAGGTGTATTGTGTACGCATTGCAGATTCTTAGCTTCAAATTATCTGTTACACTCGCCTAGATGTTGTGTCGTGCCTTATCTTTAAAACATGTCTTTTATCTCTAGACTTTATTTATACGTGTAGTTCTATGTACAGTTGTGAGTAATTGATAATGAACGTAGTTGTTTAAAATACAGCATCCGTATATAACATTGCAATATAGAGATTAATGCAGAAACATATAACTGGAACCTAACACTAAAGTGTGTACGAAGATATGTATGCATCTTAAGGTTTAACATTTTTAAAGTATTATCTTCCCTAGTAATGTTTTGGGAATTAATATGGATGCCCATAAGCGTATTAAACTTAAAGCATAGTGCTTATTTAGTGAGTGACTTCCTTATAATTCTCCTTGTTGTGTAACAAAATGCATATGATCAAAAACTGTCTTTTGAGAAGAATTTAAGTACACGACACTCAATGTACTGATAGCTTGCGTGGATGGATAAAGTTTAAGAGCGTTATCTTAATACAATCTTATTAGTGATTCGACCTAAAATTTATCTTAATAAAATATAATACAATGTTATGCGATACACTCAATTATAATATTATATTATATTATATTATGTCATATTGTGTTATATAATATCATATTACAGTGTACTATATTACGTTACATTGTATTATATTATAGGTCAATATAATACAATAAGATAATTGAATGCTTGTGATAATTTTACTGCAGCTGCTACAATCTATTATTAAAATTTGATGTGATATCATAATATTTGTTTATTCCAGTGAACAGATAAATATATAAAACAAACAATGTATAAATGGGCAGTATTCAAAATTGTCGCTCAAAAGTAGAGAACAGTCGGATATGATAATGTTTATTGCTATACATATGTACTACAATGAGATCGTCCGATACATACATACATACATATCTATATATGTATATATGTATGTATATAAGTATGTATGTATTTATATATATATTTATACATATAAATATATGTGTATATGTTTGTGTGTCTGTATATCATATTTGTGGGTTAACAAGTCACCAATGGTTTCATGTGGTGATAATCTCTCAAGACTTATTAAGCCTAATACATGGAAACGTTGGTACTCGACTCCATCTTGGATGAGTATACACAAAGCGACACGTGACTGTGCGTGACATTGGGATGAATAAATATGCAGATCAGGGAATAATTCCTGGCGGGTGAAAACAGAATGAGGATGAGCTGCTTGATGCCGGAATTAGGAAGTTGATAATGGATCTGATTTTATCCTCTATGTGGATAAAATGCATAACAATATGCAAAATATTTAGCCAAATGTACATAGCAGCAATTAACACTAAACTTTCAAAAGTTATTTTCCCAGATATTAATGTGAATCTTAGAACAGGCAAATTTACACCATACCATGAACCAAAGGAGGATACCCACTAACTTGATACAGGCTCTAACCACCTACCACCAATTATCAAACATTTAGTTAATAACATTAGTAACCTATAAGTGGATAAAGCTACTTTGAAAAAGGATGCT
Source organism: Octopus bimaculoides (assembly GCF_001194135.2). Lineage (NCBI taxonomy): Eukaryota > Metazoa > Mollusca > Cephalopoda > Octopoda > Octopodidae > Octopus > Octopus bimaculoides. The sequence continues at coordinate 66,391,912 of NC_068990.1, read as the reverse complement.
CCATACTGCAACGGCGCATTAGAAAGATCTAACTTTAAGTGTAGCATAACATATATTAAACCAAATGTAGATAGAACAAGAAGCGGCACACGCTCACGCGCATATACCTACACACATATACATAGTGCATATGTGCAAAAGCTTCAAACTCTCTTAATTTGTCTTTCACTGTTATAGAACTTACAGTTTGTTTTCATTCTGCCTCATAGTCTCTCGATTACTTTTCAACATACACATGTCTCTGTAAGTACACATGTAAGTGTATGTATATCTACATGCACACACACAATACGTATGTATACATACATATATATGTATGTATGAATGGTGCGCGTATAGATACATACATGCATACACACATGCCTATATTCATAAACATACACACACACACACACACATATATATATATATACATGTATGTGTGTGTGTGTGTGTGTGTGTGTGTGTCTGTCTGTCTGTGTCTGTGTGGTAAGAAGTTGGCTACCCAACCACATGGTTTCGGGTTCAGTCTCACTGCGTGGCACTTTGGGCAAGTGGCTACTCTAGCCTAGGACTGACCAAAGACTTGTGAGTGGAACTGGTAGATGGAAACTGAAAGAAGCCCGTCGTATATAT
>NC_068990.1:66389309-66390394 GCF_001194135.2 Octopus bimaculoides | reverse complement strand
AATTCTCTCTCATGATAAAAGATGTAAAGTACCGTCTATGCTCGATGTTGCCTCTATCGGATTCCCAGACGCAGTGTTTCTAGGTGCTCTGTCGTTATCAATGGGAAATTCGAAGAGAGGTGACTTTGGGTTGATTTAAAGCCGTAGCTTTAACTGAATCACAGCAGCATTGACTGAGCTGCACAGCATGCATTAACTAGTCAGTTTCTTCTGAACTTCCACTTGGCCACAATTGCATTGTGTACTGTATATTTTAGCTTACTTCAGAACTCTTGCTGTGAATTTGGGAGGATTGGGGTGGATGTGTGTTGTGCGAAGTGGGGTTGGTTGTCTGTGGATGTATGTTGCGCTTTGCTGTGTTAGATCTGTATATACAAAGTCGTATCTTGACAGAGGATTATATTTAACATAGTGTGTGCACATTTAGTAAGCAATAGTATAATAAATAGCGAACAAAGTGCGTAGTTTTCACTGTCATTCTTTATGCTGCTCATACTCGGTTTTAATTAAATAAACAAAAGTTCGACGAAAGGAAATACGTATTGTTGGATGCTACAAAAGTATCTCAGTTGATGCATCATAAGCCTTAAGTACATCATAATAGAATAGCAGCTACGTTAATAATGGTTGTTATATACAACATTCAGTTTCGTATATCATTATTTTGCTGATCAAAACATTAATTTTGGTGTTAATCTTACTTGAATACCTTGTATTTGAAGACGTATAAAGCACACAAGTTCATTGTTGTTTTTTATTCCCAAAACCATTCAAAATTACATTAACTTGTGTGGAACGGTTTGAATATTTTATACTGTATCGTAAATGTATGCATCGTACATATGTATTTACTACAGAGTGTAGTAAAGGAAACAATATAGGATAAGAAAGGACGTCTTAATTCTTAATTGCTTTATATGAGGGTGGTTTCTTGTTCTTAAGTAGCCTTTCATACACATACACACACACACACATATATATATATATATATATATACGATGTATGTATATATATATCTATCTATATATATATATATATATGTGTGTGTGTATATATGTAATGTATGTATATATACATTTTACGAG
>NC_068990.1:66381748-66389211 GCF_001194135.2 Octopus bimaculoides | reverse complement strand
GTGTGTGTGTGTGTGTGTGTGTGTGTGTGTGCGTGTGTGTGTGTGTGTGCCCGCGTGTTTAAGTGTCCGTGCGCACCCGTGTGAGTGACAGTGTTTGTAAGTCTCTATTGTTTCCTCGGTAGTACTCCTCTAAAATTAACTTCCCGTTCCTGAATCAATTGACCTTGTCTGGTCAGGAGATCCGTATTAAGCGTAAATATATAAATTCATCCTCTCTGTAACTGTACATATTTTTTTTCGAAAGTGTAATGATTACGTGACTATGGCTCCATCATTATGCTGTACATATATAATCGATATGACAGTATCACATGCGGTGAGCTGGCGGAAACTTTAGCATGCCGGGCGAAATGCTTAGCGGTATTTCGTCGTTTTGAGTTCAAATTCCGCCGAGGTCGACTTTGCCTTTCATCTTTTCGTAGTAGATAAATCAAGTACCTGTTGCGTACTGGGGTCGATTTAATTGACTGGTCTCCTCCCCCAAAATTTCGAGCCTTGTGCCTAGAGTAGAAAAGGATATGGCAGTATAGTGATTTCAGGGTTATCCATTTTATAGTGATAACGTAGACTTAATGACACATTATAATTTAGTCAGTATGAGAGAGAGGCCACCATCTTGTTCATAACAACAAGAAAATAGAAATTCACGTGATACTTGTAATAAGTCAACAGTTAATTGCGAAAGGGATCGAGACGGACCTGTTCACCCGGACAACAGATTCGATGTTATAATACAAAGCTTCGATCCAGCCTCTGAAGGTCGGGCCCAGGCCGACCACCCGGAGAAACGCCGCCAGATACCGATGAGCAGTTCTATCGAATGCCTTAGACTGGTCCAAATTCACCAGTGCCCCACTTTTGCCAGAAATTTTCCCAACCCTCTCTATGGTGTAGCGAATGAGATGAAGGCTGTCGAATATCGTCCTTCCTGAGATAACGAATGTCTGCGCCTCTCCCACCAGGTCTCCAACGACAATCCTCATTCTCCTCGCTAACACCTTGGCCAAAATCTTTAACTCTGTGTTTAGCAGAGTTATGGGCCTGAAATTATTCACGTTATCCTCCTTGCTCTGGTCCTTTCTGATCAGTGTTACAACTCCTCGGCTCACAGATTGGGAATTCTCCAATTCTGCTGCCAGTTCGCGTAAACACTGGCAAGTATGTTCCCGAACACGTCTGGCATACTTTTATAAAATTCGTAAGGTAGACTATCCAGTCCCGGTGACTTGTCCCCGGGGCACTCGGAAAGTACCTCTATGACCTCCTTAGCCGTGATCGGCTCTTCACAGCGCTCAGTATATCGCACCGAAAGACGCGGGCCGCCGACCAGGATATCCCGTAGGACGTCCCCATGGTCCAACGTTCCGCCCCCTCCGAACAACGCAGCAAAGTGATCGTGAAAGACCTTGCACATTTCCTCTTGTCCTTCGATTTCTTGTCCATGTTCATTTGTCACAGACCAAATCGTAGCATCCACGCTACGTTGGCTTTCTACCGAGCGAGCTCAACGTTGATATCCTCGCGACCTAATGAAGTGGTTATCTATTAATTTCAAGAATTTATAGATACATTCGTACTATATGAGAGATACTGTGTGTGTGTGTGTTTGTGTTTGTTTGTTTGTGTGTATGTGTGTGTGTGTGTGTGCCTGTGTGTGCGTGTGTGCGTGATATTAAGGTCTGTGTGTGATTGGTTTATAGCTTTATGACGATAGGTTGGAATTGGTATGCAGGATACGGTGTTCAATCAAGTTTGTGAAGTGATGATAAGCTTGTTGAAATAAGTTTAATTGTTGAATTAGCGATGGCTGTATGGTTCAAGAGAGTGAAAATAAGTTCTCCGTGTTGGAAATAACATTAGAGAAAATGTTGTGTCGGGCAAAGTCAGACGCGAAGTCACCAAACGGAGTGATCACCAGAGTGGAATGGGAGTGCAACGGAGGAGCTTCCTGGTGCTTCTAGTTTCATGTTAAATAACCCATTTGTTTTAATATAACCATGACAATATTTCGAAGTTTATGTAATCACATATTTCCAAGTACCAATATAATTGTTTATTTGATTTAAACTTCACTCAAACTCCGATTAAATCATTTATTTTACTTACATTAACCTAATAGCAATAACTCTAACACATATTACTCACCGAAAATGACAGAAGTGTATCTCAATTCCTGCTCAGTTATGTAAAGGTGATATTCATTCAGACATTATGGTTTGCTTATACTGTAACGGATTTAAATTGACTGTGAGATATTTACAAATGTTGTTGTTTACAGTAAATAATGCAAATTCAATTAATAATAAATGCAAAGATCGGTCAAGGGGTACGATGATTTTATGTTCTCAGGATCATAGACTCACTCTAGATGAGAGGTTCTCAATAATTTTCTATCTATGGACCTCTGATTACTATTTTACTCTGGTGGACCTCCATATTCATTCGACGTTTAAAAACTAATTTTATAGAAACTTCTTTCAACATTCCTATTTTGCTTCTCGAATACTAACTTGTATAGGTTGAATCATGTAAAATGTTAGAGAAAGAAACCACACTGCTTCTCGCAATGTGTACCAAAACATACATGTAAAGCAAATTTTTTTCTGGGACCCTTAAAATACCATTGTGGATTCCCAATTTACTATTTTGTTACGTAGAATCCTTAACAATATTATATGGACCGTCAGTGGTCATATGGACCCCGGATGACCACTGCTCTAGATGATCTGTAGGTAACGACACTGTAAAATATCGGGGCAAAATATTTAAATATGAAAACAATGTTTGTACTGTCAAAACCCTATCATCTAGTTGATGGAAAAACTGGTGCACGGATAATAAATGACGGCATTGTTTTCCTGTTTAAATCCCATTATAGTAGCATTACTTTAATGATTCCATTGTCGGTGAACACTTTTATTTTCAGTCTTGCAATTACTTTTGACTAAGAAGTCGTAGAGTTTCGAGCAATAAACACACATCACTCAAGTCTAGTAATCTAACACCGAATTACCGTCCTATTCTACTGGACAAGTTAAATAGCTCACAAGGACAAACATTAATGGCAAATAACACATTAAGGATTATCATGAATGTCGGGCGAACCATTAATAGAAACGGAACTAAATTCGAAGAAACCAAATGTTGCGTGCTTACGGTTATCTTATACATTGCAAGACATTTCACTTAGAAGATGAGCATCAAGTATATATGTATGTTTGTATGTGTGCTTGTCTGTGTTTAAATATGTGCACATGCATGTAGGTATTTGTGTGTGTGTACGTTTATGCGTCAGTTAGGAAGTGGTTGTGTTTGTTTATCTGAGAATGGATTATTATTATTGGTGATCAGGATCGCTAAAATGGTGATTTGTATTTGAACTTTCATATAAATACAGTTTCAGAAAAAGTTAAATACAAATGAAATAAATATGTCCATGAGAAATTTAAGTCTATATAACTGCTGTGGGATTAACGTCAAGGTATTATCCCACGATATCGTGATAACTAAACTGTTGGGGATAGATTGATATCGACATATATACACATTGAAGCTAAACATATACGCAATCCCAAACACACATATACAGATATACACACAAGTACATGTATACATATATGTTTATATATATATGTATATGCATATATATATATATATATTATATATATATATATATATATATATATATATATATATACAAAGTGCATACGTTTGTGTGTGTGTGTGTTTGAGTGCTTTTGTCTGACATGATAAATTTAGAGAGATAATAGACCGAGAGATAATAAACCAATGCAAAAGAGTGTTATATATGTGTATGTGGGTGGAGATAGAGTATGCTGTGTGTTCGATGGTGGGTGATCGATTATATAGATCAATCAATACCATAGTTTCATACACATATCCAAATGACTAATATCATTGGTAGTTATGAATCGGCGTTAGGAATGGGGTCGGAACTTTCAATGAATATTCGGCGACTAACGTTACGTATTGTGTTTTCCAGGATTTGGGGATCTCAGTACAATTACATTAACTACCGGTTGATATATATTCTGTTCTATGTTTAGTGATATAGAATGTAGAATTTGTCCTCCTAAGGAATTAAATCGTTTCATTCTACTTCCTGGGTAAGGTCTCCTGAAGAAAGTTTTGTAAGGAAATATTTCATGAAAAAGGACATGCGGAAGATTTTTCATGTTACTCGAATTAGCTGTTGTTTTTGGTAAAGATAATCTTTTATTGAAATCGGGACCAATGGCGTACAAGGTTTTGATGCTGTCAAGACATACCTAGATAATACACTATTGTTTGGGGTTTGCAGCTACAGTTCTGGTCTTTAGTGATTATGTTTATTCCTTGTACACCCATCCACTATCTATAATGTTTGTAGCTTTGATCTGAACTAATTGTGCTCTAAGAAGTTCGGTTTTACTTTCATTTTTATTAAATAAAAAATGTTTAGCGAAGCAAGGAATGTCTGTTAAGGCGAACAACTGATGAATTTTACACTTAGTTCTTTACGTCCCTATTGAAAATATTTTTCAACAGACAGAAATCTCTTTAGTTTTATAGTTTATTGGCTGTTTGTTGCGCTTCTTTGTGTCTATTGTGCATCAGAGTTTCATTTTAAGAGTATTTTATCGTATCAAATGAATATAAAGAGCAAAATGAACTTTTCACTTGCATTTGGCTATTGAAATATATCCGATGCTATGAGGCTAGTTGTCTACTACTAAATTGACTGCGTAAGCTAACGTACGTTCTCATTTCCACTAGCATCGAGAGTGATGTCAGAGTGAAATGAGAATGGCTGTTGTTTAACTTATGCAATCGTTACTGTATTAGACAACTAACACATGCTCATTATCCCATATTTACATGTAGAGTAACTTTTAGACGGAAAAATCTGAATGTTGTGAATTTATTCAGGGTCGGTGTCGACTCGGAGACTAGTCTGGGAATTTTGAAATCATTAGACTGTCGTTTAGTCACACACACACACACACACACACACATATAAATATAGATGTGCGAAGGGGGTGTCCAAATATTCCCGGCCTAGTTCTGTAGCGTACCAAAAGATGGCAGTACACAGTTGCATGGTCAGTGAGATATAGAGGGGACATTCATGAAGCAGTGTGCCGAGGGACATCGCTGTGTTTATTTCGCAAGTTGTGAAATTTCTGTTTTTGTGAACACGTGTATGCTGTAGTTGGCGACTTTTGTCATGGGCAGGAAGTTGGAACAATGAACCAAAGTAACATCTTGTTTTAAACTTGAGGAGTCGGCAATAAAGACATTGAGCATGCTTCGGCAAGCTTATCGCAACGAGGCAATGGATCGTACGCAATGATTCGAGTGCTTGAAAAGTGGCACAGTTCAATCAACAGTATGTTCATCATCGTTTACGGCATCCGCGGTATTTTGCATTCTAGACGTACCCGAGGGCCAGACCGTCAATCATGAGTTTTACTGCGACGTTTCGATGCGTTTGAGGAAGGACATTCCACGAAAGCGACCGGATCTGTGAATCGTGAAGAATTGAATTCTTCACAACGGAAATGAATATATATATATATGTGTGTGTGTGAGTATGTATATGTATATATGCATATATGTATGCATATATGTATGCATATATGTATGCATATATGTATGCATATATGTGTGTGTATGTATATGTATGGCTGTATATATATATATATGTGTGTGTGTGTGTGTGTGTGTGTGTGTGTGTGTATGTATATTTGTATATATGTGTATATATATGTTTATATGTGTACAGGTGCAGGAATGGCTGTGTGGTAAGAAGCTTGCTTCCCAGCCACAAGGTTCCGGGTTAAGTCCTACTACGTGGCATGTTGGGCAAGTGACGCCGGGCCGACTAAAGCCTTGAAGGTTTGTGAGTGGATTTGTTAGACAGGAACTGAAAGAAGCCCTGTCTCGTGGTATATTTGCACTAACATTTGTTAGCAGCACTACCAAATAGTGTGAATGGTAGCATACAAAACATTACTAATTTAAAGAAGTCATTGTATGGGCTGTCCACGGTATTTAGTTACTCTTCTTTTTATCAATATCATCATGGAATAGGAAAAGAAAAGAAGGAAATACATACATGTGCGTACAGTTAGTGTCTGACGAACCGATGTGGATGAAACTTCAGAATCAAATCATCAGCGTTTTATTCACACACACACACGAACACCTCATTATACATACTTCTTATGCACATATGAACATTTCGTCTCTATGAAACAGTGTCTTAGAGATCGACTTACCAAACACTCCATCTAGATTTTCTGCTCAATGATAAGTAAAGCGAAATAATTTATCTACGACAACTCTAATATGGCTTTCTGCTCTCTTAAAATGTTTTGAGCAACAGTAATTTTACTTCCTCGTCAATAAAATTGAAATAACCGCTAACAGAAACCAGTAAGCTGTTTTCATGTCCGTTACCCAGGGGGCTCATTTTGCTGACTGCTTATCACTGACATCTCGGCGTCTAAAACCATAAAACTATTTCTGTTTTCGTTGCTGACACTCAATCCGACTGTTGTCTACAACGTTATGCCTTAATTTTCATGACAATATTTCATTAGCAAAATAACCACGGATATAAATATAAACATTTGAAAAATGCACATATTTACGTCAATAATCAAACTCACACAGAGATACACATGTGCATGCATTACACACACGAACACAATCACACGCAAACACTGAAACACACACACATATATGTGCATTTCAAAATAATATGAGCGCATTCATGTGAGATTGTAACTATATGTATATGCATATGGGTGTATATATATATATGTATATGTGCGTGCGTGTGCATGTGTGTGTTTGAGTATACATACTTCCATATCTATATCCACGGGTGTGCATATGCATATTCACGTTTATACATATATACACACACACATATATATGCATGTGTATATATGTATATATATATATATATATATATATATATATATATATATATATATATATATATATATATATATATATATATATATATATACATACGTATGTATATATGTATGTACGTATGTGTACGCACACATACATACATATTTGCATATATATATATATATAGATACGTACATTTGTATGTGTTTGTGTACGTTCTTATGGAAAACGACTTACAAAATATGTAAGCAATTTTCCGAAATCTTACAAACTATGGTAATATTCATACATGAAGAGATAGATAGATAGATAGATACATACATACATATATATATATATACATATCAATGCATACATATATACATATATATATATATATACATGCAAACATACATACATACATACATACATACACACATACATACATATATATATATATATATATATATAGATAGATAGATAGATAGAATTAACAATGTATCCTCAAGGTTTCACCTACTAACCATTAAAATTCCAAGAACGTATAAATGTATATT
>NC_068990.1:66377905-66381685 GCF_001194135.2 Octopus bimaculoides | reverse complement strand
ATATATATGTAAATGACTTAAAATTTACCATGTTTGCTTTTACGACAGTTCAGATAGATTAAGATAAATTATAGGAAACTGATAACAATATTTTTATTTAATTTTGTTCTTATTTATTAATATTATCATTATTATTAGTATTATCCTTATTATTACTGTTGTTGTTATTATTATTGTTCTTATTGATATGTTGGTTTGTGATACTTTGCGCGAGATTTTTCTATTTATTCAGAAATAAAACTAAATTACTATGAGATAAAACGAACAAATTATTGCATTTTCGCAGAGTTAAACAAGTTTCGATAGTATCAAATTAGGAAATTGCCCATTTGATCTCTCGTTTGGCAATAATATATGGACTTCTTATCTAGAATGGAAAACATAGTTATATGGTGACGAATATTATTATTATTATTGTTGTTGTTTTTGCTGTTGTTATCATCATCATCATTATTATCAATATTATTATTATTATTGTTATTATTATTATTATTATTGTTATTATTATTATTATTATTATGATTATTATTATCATTATTATTATTAAGTTGCATGTTTGTTGCAATCACTTACAGAGACACACCCAGCGCCCTAGGGCAAGGATACAATATGTTATAGTATAACTGAAAGCTGGAGGAGGGGAAGTGGCAGGGGCAGTAGTGACATACTTCTGTGTAATGCAACACGGACTGTTAAATTGATAGGGTTTTTTTCTAAATATGTGGGCAGTAATTGTCAGGACAATCTTTTGGACTTTTCTGAGACATGGTTCTACTGGCATCATTTTAACCATACCGAGGGCACCTACAATAACAGGAACAATCTATTTACTATGTTTGTCAAATTCCTTTAAAGATATATATTTATCAGTGGAAACACTTACATCTATTAGTCCACAAATATTTTCTTCCTTGTCTTTAATAATTACGCCTTGTCGATTAGCCTGCATCGTTCTGTCAGTGTTAACTGGAAAATTCCAGAGAATAATGTTATTTTTACCTTTAACGACTGGCTCTGGACCATGTTCATATCAGTTTGCATGAGTGCAATGTAAATACTGTCCAACTCTATCGAGGTGATTTTTGTATTCGCTTGGTGTCAGCACAAGACATTCAGAGACGAGACGGTCTATTGTATCGTTAAATGTGTTACAGAATCTGCATTTAGGGTTAGTACCGTTTTGAAGAACTTTAGCCTGGTAGATTCTGTTAAGCAAACTTTTATCTGTTGCCACTTGTATAAAACCTTCGGTCTCAGTTTTCAGTCCTGAACATCTCAGCTACTGATGGGTTGTTGCTTGGTCTACATCAGCATTTTGAATTCGAAGAGTATACTGTCCATGCAGGGGCTTCTGATTCACCGCTCCTCAATTTGTTTTTGCCTGTTCTTGTTAGCAGTCTGCTTGATCCGTTTGCTTGCTTGGTGGCTGCGGTTTCAGGTTCTTCATTTAATTCAGTGTATGTCCAGTTGTCTTGCGAATTTATAAGCTTCCCTGACAATAGAATGTGATTTTTTGCTGCTTTCATGTTTGCACACAAATCGCAGCATCCAGATGCTCTGTACGAGATAAGTACCTGTAAATTACTATTGTGCAAGTCTTATAGCACATTTTGTATTACATCATTTATTCACTCCCACTACTTCTTGGTAGGTGCAGACGGTCAAATTTGCTTTTGGGTGATGCATGTTCTTAGATGTCAATAATATTCTAATCTTCCTATCCAGGCGTTGGAGCTCTGTAGAATTCCAGTTAATGATGCTAAAACTATATTGAACTACTGGAAGTGCCAGGGTGTTCAGGGCTTCGATGCGATTTTTCGAGTTCAGTTCAGTCTTCAGTACAAGTCTTATTCTTCTATAGTAACTCCTTTCTTATTTTTTCCTTCATAGTAGCATGATGTATACCATCTCTTTCGTAATCGCACTGGATCATTACATCCCACAGGCTTTTGCAGTTCTCATTTTCGGTGTCTCCTTCTGGGGTTAGTTCATACCACGTTGCCAACTGACCGTGCATTTTTTCCTTCCATGCGTTTTCTTCTTTTTTTTTTCATTTCTTGTGTGAATATTTCTTTAGTTACACAATTTTCAGTTTTGATAACGCCGGCCTTCTTTGTGTGCTATTATTATTATTATTATTATTATTATTATTATTATTATTATTATTATTGTTGTTGTTGTTGTTGTTGTTGTTGTTGTTGTTGTTGGTGTTGCTGTTGTTGTTGTTTTTGTTTTTACTGTTGTTATTATTATTATTATTCCTTCGAAACACAGTGTAGGTAAAAATGCATGGGAGTTTTTAGTCATCTGTCACAAGGACATCAGACAGAAAATACTTTCCTTAAGATGTGCGCTGTGCCCAAAAAGGCTGCTTTTTGCAAGACATCAATCTTGCATGGGATTTCCAGTTGCCTTAAGAAGTCTTGAAGTTTCAATGCGATTGAGCCCAACACTCCGATCAGCACTGGTATCACTTTTAAATAACCCTCTCGCATTCTATGCAGTCTTACCATTTCCACTTTCAATTCGAAGTACTTGGTGATGTTTTTCAACCTCTTTATTCACAACATTCATGTCATTTGGTATGGCTACATCAATGATCTGACAGTATTTGTCTCTCTTACTCAATACGACAATATCCGGCCGACGGTGTTCGATTACACGATCCGTCTGAAAATCATAGTCCCAGAGTATCGTTACTTTTCCATCCTCCTGCATAATTTACTTGGTACATGCTCATACCAGTTCTCTCTTACTTCATATTGGTATTTACGGTATAAGAGCCAATGAAGATACACACAAATATTATCGTGGCGGCGTTTGTATTCTTTTTGTGCAAGGCTCTCACAGCCACTTACCAAAAGGGTCACATTTTCCACATTCTTTCGACAGAGTCTGCATTTCTGGGCGTCAGAGGTTATTATTATTATTATTATTATTATTATTATTATTATTATTAAGGTGGTGATGTAGCAGAGTCATTAGCACGCCGGACAAGGTGCTTAGTGGCATTTCCACCGTTCTTACGTTTTAAGCTGAAATTACGGTGAGGTCTATTTTCATTTCATTTTTTCGGGGTCGATGAAAATAATACCAGTTGAGCACTGGGGTCTATGTAATTCACTTGCTCCCCAACCTGAAATGACTGGCTTTGTGCCAACATTTAAATCATTGCGTGTTTTTTTTCCCCATCATTGAATTTAAGACAAATATATTACTACTTCTGGGAGTCATCTCGAACACATCAGACTCCAGAATATGTGTAATAACATATGAGAATGAATTTGAATATATTAAATATATAGCAACGTATGAGGAAGAACAATGACAAGTTCAAATTGCAATTTACATAGCTTAGAATGTTCGGCGCATTTGCCAATTACGTAATCAAATCTGTTCAAATAGCAATTTGCGATGTCACGGTGTCATCGTATTGCAGATGCCAAATCTTTTGTTTGTAGCAATGATTCAATTTTGCAGACTGTATCTAGAGTATGGTTTTATTACACAATCTCAGAGTGTTCGAAATATTCTTGTTTGCCAGTATTCTTCAGAAAGTGTTTCTGCATGTAACGGCTTAAAGTGTCCCCGGTTTTCACATTTACGTTCTCTATATTTTAGTCACCACATTCTCCTTCACTCCATTTCTCTCTCTCTCTCTCTGTCTCTGCCTCTGTGTGTGTGTGTCTCTCCCTCTCTTTCTCTCTCTCTCTCTCTCTCTCTCTCTCTCTCTCTCTCTCTGTATATATATATATATATATATATATATATATATATATA
>NC_068990.1:66371869-66377895 GCF_001194135.2 Octopus bimaculoides | reverse complement strand
TATATTTATATATATATATATATATACATATAAATATACACACATATATATATGTATATATATGTATGTATATGTGTGTGTATATAAATATATGTGTGTGTACGTAAATATATACATTTAGATACATATATAGATGACAGTACCGTAATCGCTTAAAAGCCAGTCACATTAAAGTGGCCATAAACAATACATACTTACACATACATATACATATATATATATATGCGTGTGTGTGTGTGTGTGAGGGAGTGTATAAATATACATAAGTATTTACGTTTACATACATATATATATATATATAGATAGATAGATAGATAGATAGATAGATAGATAGATAGATAGATAGATAGATAGATAGATAGATAGATATACATATATATATACATAAATAGCAGTATCGTCATCTCTTAGAGGACAGCCACATTAAAGTGGCCATAAACAATACACACACATACACATACATATATATCAATACACTGATTATATCTTTATCGACGTTTACAATAGCATTATGCATGAAAGAGTTTAGACGTATTAATTTTCACGTGTGAATTTTCCCTTCTTACTACATATCGACATAGAAACATTTCGGAATGTATTCCTCTTCATTATAACATCGTATTTTTCAGCTTTAAGATTGCAATTAGCTTTGTACGAGCTGCATCGTTTCTAGAAAATGTGTTTTCAAGTGAGCATAAACTTGCAGGAACGATGAAACCTCCTTGTAGATAGGAAGAAAAAATACCATATCTCTGTCTCGTAAGATGCTTTGTGAAGGATATTCTTCGCGTTTTGCTGAAATTTTATGAAGAATACATATACAGATTAGAGGATAGATTAATACCGGCTTAAAGATCTTCCGTAAAACGTTTTATTTTACTTCAGTGAGATTCTGCAACACGCCTGTTGCTCAAGATATGTATACAGTGTATTTAGATGTTTGCTACACAGACATTAAATCTGGTAGCATCGTAAGAGCATCGAAAAAAATTCTCTGTTGTATTGCGTGCAGCACATTACGTTCTGAGTTTACATTGAACCGATTTTACATTTAATATTCCCTTTCATTTTGTGGGGGTGGGGTTGATAAAATGAAGTACCTGTGAAGGACTAGACTGTATGCTATCAACCAACCCCTTATCCTCCTCGTACCTAAACTAGAACCATGTATTATAACACTAGTCACAGTTTAAACTACAACCCGATATATTGCAGTCCATAGATTAGATGGTACTCACCCCTTTTTATCATTGTAATATTCAGTAATGATTCAGTAATGAGGTCATTAATGACCCCTTGGAATGTATGTAGCTATTCAATGGATCGATCAATACCTGAAAGGATCTTGAGCATAAACAGTGCTGAATTATTAGCGATCTGACTCTGGAAAAGTAAGGTACTTTAAGACTAACACTTATCGATCTTGTAACTAGTATTCAGCAAACACATTTTACATTAAATATTCCGACTATATCAATATATGACTGATTATTTTGTATTAATTTTCATTGAATTTCTTTAAATATTTCTTATTGAGGCGCGATAAGGACACACAAGAGCGAAGAAATCAAGAAATCATTGTTTTGAAACCAAGAAAATATTCATCAAAAATAGTTTTATTCTAGAAAGTTATAAGATAAGGGTCGATAAGTTATCAACGAATCCATGAAAGGGTCAATAACCTAAAATGTTTGCCAACCATTGATTAAGTGAGTACAACAATTAAGAAGAAGCAGTGTGGTATCGTTTCCAGGATATAATCGTTTACATTTAATTAAAATGTGTTTGCTTATTTTCATTGATTTGTATTAATATACGTATGTATATAATCATACATACACATATACATGTGCTCGGTTATATATTGATGTATAGTGAAATGTGATGGAATGAATACAAGATAATGTTACACAATATATTTATTGACACACACAGGCATTTACCCATATATGTCTCTACGTATCTAGATTTGCAGTGAAACATAATTTGCAAGAATATAGAAGTGTTTCAGGAGGTGGGGCTGTATTAGATTTACTTTTATAAGTCAGGTTACTGTCTATTGCCTTTGCAACCGTCTCAGCATTGCAGAGAAAGATATGAGTATATATATATATATATATATATATATATATATATATATAAGGGTACAGGACGTCACTAACTGTGTAAAGTACGAAAACAAACGAGTTAAATAGGTAAACAACGAGATAAAAACATGAAAAGCAGGGGACGTATACACTGAAAAAGTCTCTTCATCAGTTGTTGGCTCTCTATCTACTCTTCATTTTGAGCATTCAATGAGAATATGAGTCTTCAAAGACAGTTGCTCCCATAAATTCCAAACTAAAATTTTGGATTTATGGAGGGTCAAATTTGGGAACAAAAACAGGACACTGAAGATATATAAGGAAACCGAACGAAAACAAACACAGAGGTTCGTTAGACCAGAACGAGATACATACATACATACATACATACATACATTCATATATACATATATATATATATATATATATATACATACATATATACATAAAGAAAACTAACTAACACCTACATTACAAATACAATCTTTAAGAGGAAAAGTAAAAAATGCAAAACTTGTATTGACCTCAATATAATTTTGTTAGAACATTTCAGCGAGGTAGCTTTGTATCTTTGTTAAAAAGGAGCTCTTTCCATACAGCCCTTTCAAATGATTAAAAATAGAAAACACGCATGCATATAACTATGGAATATTTTGAAACCACAGTTCGTAAAACACTTCACTTTTACTGAACAGCCGTTGAGTGACAGGTCATTCTTAACACAATTAATGAACACATATATACATACAATAGTAGTGAAGTTCAGTGTCGATTCAATAATCCACACTTCGTTCCTGTTATTACATGGCATTGTATCCGATTTCGCAAAGAATAGGCTCATTGAATATTTACATAAAGGTATCCCAGAAAAGGATTATTTTTAACTTTCAATTATGAATCTCAATACTAAACAAGAAATCGGAATAGTAAGGGAACTTATTGAGGATTGTCGCCAAATATAGGTAAAACACAATCGTATAACTGGGTACAATGGCTGTTCACCAGTTAAGGAAGTGAGAGTCAATATATCTTAATTGAAAGTTAAGTACAAAAGACGAGTCGATTATACTATGAAGATATACTATTGATATAATACAAAGGTAATTAAGTGAGGAAGCGTAGAGCACCGTAATTACAAAATGCTACCGTTCTAAAATTTACCACTCTGACAATAAGCAACAGGTGTATTATATTACTGAGAAATATCGAGTGATAGAGCTAACTTTCGAATCTGAGCAGAGAATATATTAGATTACATGATACAGGGAAAATATTGAATTATACGATAAAGGGAAAATATTACATTGTATCAGGTTTCATCCCGCTATAACTGAATCGAACTTACGATCTAATGCATTGCGTTGGACCGCAGTAAATTCTTCACAGTATAATCAACAACAAACGTTTCCTGAAACATTAAACCATTACTTCAATTGGGTTTTGTCTCGTGTTTCGAAATCGGATACATAATAGTAAATTTCCTTTTGTCTTCATACAATAATTCGAAATATCTATCTTCCCATCTTAAAACCTGTCAAATAGACAATGCACTTTGTTATCTACTGTAATGAACGGAATCGGATCAGTCAGAGTGATTCATATCCTAAAACTAGGTAGTTAATAACCAGGTGGGGTTGGCTTTAAATATCTTTGTAATGCATAAAATGTATCGCCGGATTTCAAGCAATTCCAAATACTGAATCTTGCTAGGTTACGATGTATATGTCTTGCTGAGATGTAGCAAATTTGGATGACTATTAGACTTTAATATGTATAGATATCTGCTTATCAGAGCAGAAAATGAAAGTCTGTTGGTAATGAATTTGGAACAAAATCGAATATACACACTTCCACTTAAAAGGTATTGAATTCTAAGGTAAGGAATATATTAACTTATAGGCATTGGCTAAAATGAGTTACTGAATACATTTGTGTTTTATTTGATAGATTTTAAAGTTGACTGATTCCAGTATACACACACACACACACACACACACACACACACACACACACACACACACACACACACACACACACACACACACACACACACACACACACACACACATACGCACACATACACTCACACACACATACATATATGCAAGAAATTATAAGTAACTTTTATTTTAATAGTGTACATTAAGAGATTTGGATCCCTCACTGCGTGGAGTACTTTTTCCTTAATCTCACTATAATGTGCATGTGTGTGTGTATGTGTATGTGTGTGAGAGAGAGTTTTGTGCATGAGAGACTCGGTTCGGTTGCGTCTCTATGTGGGCGCATGTGTTCCCTTTTTGCTTATGATTGTATGAGTGTATGAATGTATACGTATGTATGAAGTATATTTTCACAGTTTAGTCTTCCGTTAAGATGAACAAAAAAATTGTCTCGTTCTCTTTTAAAATAAGACCTACTAATAGTTCTTCCCAATAAGAGATGTGGTTAGGCATGATTTTCTAACAAGTCGTAGTGGCAAGAACTTATTAGCAGCACTTATTTTAATACAGTGCACATTAAGAAAGTATGTTTATATAGATATATTAAAATTATAAGGCGACGAGCTGGCAGAATCGTTAGCACGCCGGTTGAAATGCATAGCAGTATTTCGTCTGGCTTTACGTTCAAATTCGACTTTTCCTTTCATCCTTTAGGTGTCTATAAATTAAGTACCAGTTGTGTACTGCAGTAG
Source organism: Octopus bimaculoides (assembly GCF_001194135.2). Taxonomy (NCBI): domain Eukaryota; kingdom Metazoa; phylum Mollusca; class Cephalopoda; order Octopoda; family Octopodidae; genus Octopus; species Octopus bimaculoides. The sequence continues at coordinate 66,373,116 of NC_068990.1, read as the reverse complement.
ATCTAATCGACTGGCTCCCTCCTCCAAAATTTCGGACCTTGTGCCTAGAGTAGAGAAGGGTGTATTAAAATTATATGCACATATATTTTTATACACAGAAACTCATGTGTGTGTGTATATATATATATATATATATATATATATACATATCGTCAGCTTACTCACCTCTACCCCCACCCCCAGCCGCACAGACATACTCTCTTATACACACACACGCGCACCTTCGTTTTCGGATCACCACTACTTTATTATCACCCCTTCTTCCTAGCTCTCCTGTGTGATCCCTCTGTCTGGCATTCGCCATGATAGATCGCTAGCCACTACATAATCTTTACTTTCTCTCCTTGTCTCTTTCTGCTTTTCTTTCTGTGGAAGAGCGTAACCTCGAAACGTTAAAGACTTTTTCACTTCCCTAGCGTTAAACTAATACGTCTGTTTGTTGTCTCCACTACTCGTCTGCGTCTTTTTTTTTGTGAATTATCACTATATATATATATATATATATATATATATATATATATACATGCAACACACATGCTCATACGTACGATCTGTATATATTCTTTTGGATGGATACTCTTGCATGGGTTTGAGTGCGTGCATGTATGGACGTGGGCGTTTGCGTTTGCGTGTCCATGTGTGTGACGCTGTACGTGTACGTGTATATACGTGTGTGTGGGGAGGGGCACCGTGCGAGAGCGTAAAATATAAATTTCGAAAAGCAAGAAAGAAGGAAATATAAACAAATTGACGGAGGAAGTAAGATAGGTGGGGAGGGTAACTAGTTGAGACAGAGAGGGAAATGAAACAGAAATTGAGAAGGAAAGAGAGGGAAATTGGTTGGGATGAGGGTGTGTGGAATGAGTCACATTTCGTTAACCTGTCAGGTATTTGTCCTGCTGCAACCGACAGAGTGTTAAACATGAATGTTTTAACAAACAAGACACTCTCGTACAAACATACACACATACTCGCTCAATCTATCTATCTATCTATCTGTCTATCTATCTATCTATCTATCTATCTATCTATCTATCTATCTATCTATCTATCTATCTATCTATCTATTTCTGCCTCTCTCTTTCTTTGCTTATATGTGTGTGGAGGGGAGTTTATCTAGCAAACTATTTAGCTATCTTTTTTCCTATTGATCAGTATATTTACGTATCAATCAATCAGTCGATCTATCTATCTATCTATGTATTTATCTATCTATCTATCTATCTATCTATCTATCTATCTATCTA
>NC_068990.1:66366694-66370679 GCF_001194135.2 Octopus bimaculoides | reverse complement strand
CTATAAAAGCTAATAAACCGGATATTATTATAAAAGATCAGACAAAGAAGATGTGTTTTTTAATTGACATGAGTATTCCTTGCGATCATAATATAGCGGCGAAAGAATTTGACAAGATCAGTAAATATAAAGACTTGCTATTAGAAACTGAAAAAATGTGACACCTCAAGGCGACTACCGTACCAGTGATTGTAGGATCTCTAGGAATGATTTAAAAAAAAGGTACTGAAACCTATTTGAAAGTGATACCAGGCTTACCATCCCTACAGGAAGTGCAAAAAATCGTGTTAACTGGAACGACTCATGTACGGAGAAGAGCATACTTTATTTAAAAGCAGCAGAAATATAACAAAAGCTGTGACTCAGAGTTTCATGTTCCCGTTCTACGGACAGTTTTGTTAAAATGGAACACAAATAACGATATAATCAAAACTAGCTAAAGGATACACCTTTAAAAATGGATTTGTTTTATTGGTCATTTCAAAGAACAGTCTTAAGCATGCAATGAACAAAATAAACGAATTCAATATAAATTCATCCTATTGTAAAATCGAAGAAAACCTTAAATCGAAGAAAACCTTAAATCGAAGAAAACCTTAAATCGAAGAGTATATTCAAAATACATATTGTAAATAATTATATACGAAATTTAAGTCAATTACTACATTAAACATAAATCAAAATTTTCTCGTTGCATTACATAAATATTTTACAACGGTATATACCCATGCTAGAACATCTTTAATATACATATATACACCAAATACACAGATGCATGCACAGAGTTATATACATATACTGGCATATAAATGTAAGGCAAATATACGCACAGATATAGATAGATATATAGATAGATAGATAGATAGATAGATAGGTGTAATGTATGTATAAATGTGTGGATGCATATGTGAATATATATATATATGTGTGTGTGTGTGTGTGTGTGTGTATAAATGTGTGTATGTATAAATGTGTGTATGCATATGTGAATATATATATATATATATATATATATATATATATATATATATATATATACAAACATAGACATATGCATGCACGCATTTATATATCTGTACATATACACACGCACAAAAGTTAATAGTAATAGAAAAATATCGTTTTGCGTACGCGTCGTTTTTACGGGAACAATGACATGACACAGTAAAAAAATAACCATTTATAAAAATGTCAATTATAGAAAAAGTAGGCCTATGTTTGAAGTTGACTCCACGATAAATTTCTACGTTTAAATTGCATATTTCTTCAGAAAATAAAATGTCATGTTTTACTTCTGTTTTTTCTTTCGTTCTTTCTATTCTCTGTACGAAAATATGTTGTAGAATCACATTTTTCAGTTATAAATAGCCGTGCATAGCATTATACACATTTATTTATGCATCCATGTTGAAGTGATCGATAAATTTGTTATGCGTTGTCTGTACATGCGTATATGTGTTTCTGTTTTCACGTTGATAATGACTTCGTATACTTTTGGTATCGTTTTATGTCTTTTCATTTTTATTTTATCTAGATTTCTGGTGTAATACAGAAATCAGGAAGGTATGAGAATGCTAACTAAAACTATTTTCGGTATCAGTAATAATAACACAAATATTGATGCATCGGCAAATTGATTTGTATGTACTGCTGATTGGTCTATCATTTCTTAGTTAGATAACTGGTTATTTGACAGAGGAGGTTAATTGCGACAAATTTTGTAGCGTGAGGTGAAGAAATATATGAGAATGGTTTGTCTTTTCCTTTTCTCTTCTTGATTCTTTCTTTTAATGAAACGTTTGCAAAAGGTTATTCTTGAACAACAAAATGTATGTTCCTAATTGCATTATACTATAAATACTTTAAATGGAATACCTATAAAAGAAATATTTTTAATAGTAACAGAAGGCCAAATATTTTGTAGAGGAATGTCATCGATGAAAGTGACTGCAGTATTAAGTTGATATTTATCATATTGCTACTAAGACCAAGAGAAAATCAAAGTTAATCTTGGTTAGTTTATATTTCTGAACGGAAAAATAGGCGTTATATACTTCAATCTATTTTATTTATCCTGCATCTAAAAGTTGGTACACGGTTACTGGTGGGTATTTCCAAACAAACGTACAGTCGTTACTTCTTTTATCTAATAGACACCGTTTTAAGGGTTGCCTTAGCAAATGGTGTTGGATTATAAATGTTTAGATATATTATATAAATTTTGTACATTGTAGCAACCATCAGCCAATAAAAGAAAAACGTTTACAACACAGACACAGCATAATAAATAACAAACAAATAGCAACATACACCACACATGCTATACAAAATCACAACTGAATAAAATAACACAACTAATATTTGATAGTCGATACAATATGGCTAAAACCTCACTCTCTATACATTTGTTATCCATTTTTGTTATTTGTTGAGTTTGGCGGAAAGGGAATGCCATAACGTTTGATGTCATTAATATTCCATTTAAGGTGTTGTATTTGACACATACCGGAAAGGCATCACAAGAGGGAATATTCCAGCGGAATGATGTTCTGAGGAGGAAGAAGAGAGTATAGTATTCATTGCAGGAGCAAGCCTTTTGCATACAACAAGGCAAGATCTGGGGAGATGAGTGTGTTCGATGTACCACACACGTGGACATACAATGCCAACGACAGATAAAGAGCCCTTTTTGCAGGGCTGTGTGGTAAGAAGCTTGCTTCCCAACAACATGGTTCTGGGTTCAGTCTCATTGCGTGGCACCTTGGGCAAGTATCTTCTATTATAGCCACGAGCCAACCAAAGCCTTGTGAGTGGATTTGTAGACGGAAACTGAAAGAAGCCTGTCATGCATGTGTGCGTGTCTGAGTGTCTGTCTGTCTGTTTAGCAGTTCGGCAACAGACCAATAGAATAGGTACCAATAGAAAAGATAAGTACTGGGGTGAATTCATTCGACTAAAAAATATTCTTCAAGATGGTGCCCCGGTATAGCCGCAGTCTAATGACTAAAACAAGTAAGGAAAAGAAAAGAAAAGAAACCTGATGCTGGAGCAGAGACTGAAGCGTGTCCGTTGGTGAACGAATACCAATGTGTCAAATAGCTTTTCTCTGTTAAATATAACACAACTATCACAGACCATATACTACGCAATTTACGTTCAGCATTAACACACGCAATACCAAATGACACTGCATTGACGAAATGTAAAACTACTCTACAGAATAAAACACATTGCACCTCATCTACATAACCTCAAAACAATCTGCTTGCAACAGAAATAGCAAAGCTCTTAGAACTAAACGAAACTGATATAATATACAAATCTCGACATCACCGTACAGTACAAGGTTTTGGAGTAGCGAATATAGGCTATATGCTTCAAATTTGTCTGTCATTAACCTGTTCCAGTATATGTACGTGTGTGTGTCCAAAACAAATATGCTTTTCCTCGAACTGTACTTTCTACGCATTTCGATCGAATCCCCAACGAGTTAAAACGGTATCTCCAAACTACAATGTGAACTTCATTTAATCAAGGCGTCCTTAGCTTGAAGAGTATCTGGCGGTCTAACTTCGTTTGGATAACTACTGCTTCCGAGCTTCTGCTAGCTATGAAACATATGTAGCCCGGATTTTATCTACACTATTCCTTAATTCGAGGGTGCTATTGCTAACCGCGAACAATTAACTTTTTTCAGCTTATCGTATTTCCATACGAGAAACATTCACAACCTTCTGTTCCAATAAACCACTACTGTTCCTGAAAGTTATTTTTCATATCTTCTACCGATTGCTTGAAGCTCATTAACTTCTTACGCCTTGACCCTTGGATCTTACCTTTACACACACACACGGACACATATATGAGTACGGGAGTGTATGTATGTATGCATGTATGTATATAAATACATATATATGTGTGCGTGTGTGTGTGTTTATATATGTATATGTATGTATGTATATACTGCATATATATATATATATAT
>NC_068990.1:66364379-66366684 GCF_001194135.2 Octopus bimaculoides | reverse complement strand
TGTGTGTGTGTGTGTGTGTGTGTGTGTGTGTGTGTGTGTGTGTGTGTGTGTGTGTGTATGTGTGTGTGTACATCCACCCAGGAGCATAATTCACTCCGACTATATGGTATCGAAGATTTCAGGAACACTCAAAGACATAGTGTTTAAAGTAAATAAGTAAAACCAAGTTGAACCAAGTAGTGTAAATATAACATACATGCTATCAGAACATCAGAACGCCTATCGCAATGATATTTCCCCATCAAGTCTGACATTCATTACCGCATCGATATCATTACAGAGAGTTGTGTGTCTAAATAAAATAGGACAATTATAAGGTTTTCAGCTCGTTGCTTGTGCTGTGGAGTTTCACAGTCGGTGGATAACAGATAATTCACTGCCTGATTAAAGATGGCGAGGTGTATCCAGAGGAAAAAAGACAGTATGCTACATTAGTGTATCTAAGTTGAAGTAGTTAGTGGTTGGTTGATGCTGCAAATAAAACCGAAACTATCTTGTTGAACTGAGGCTTTTATGCCAAGTCAATAACAACACAGCATTTATAGTTCTTATTCACTGGGTTTGGTTTCCCATAAAAAATCTTCCTGTCGAGAGAAGAAGTTATTCGAAGAAGAATTACTTAGAAGGCAATACTGTATAGAATTTTATGTGCCATTGTTCTGTAGGAAATTTGGTATTGCTACTTTGCGTCTACCATATTTTAATCATCATGTCTTAGAGAAAAACGATCGTCTACATTTAGCTTCAGTATTTTATGCGACTTTATACATTATTTATTTTATAGTAGAGATAGCGAATGACAAAAGACGTGCTCCGTAAGTTAAAGACGTAAATAAAAACTCAAGATCATTCGACATTTCTGTGGAATAGTGCCAACATGGAGAAAAGTAAGAATGAAAACAAAGAACGCAGTGAATAGTAAAGCGGAAAGAATGAGATAGCAAAAATACTGAACAGATAAAATAGAGAAAAATGTATGATTTTGTCATACAAAACCTGGCTAATATTTTTATGAAGCTCAACATCAGGAAGCAAGGAAAAAATAATTACATAAGACATAAATTAATATATATGTGTGTGTGTGTGTGTGTGTGTGTGTGTGTGTGTGTGTGTGTGTATAATTTTTATATACATATGCATATATATATATATATATGCATAAATGCATACATATACATATATGCATATATATACATACATAGACATACAACACACATACAACACACATACACACACATGTATATATATATATATATATATATATATATATATATATATATATATATACATATATATATTTCTCTGACGTTAGAGACTGGCAGGAATCCAGGCCCATTATGTCGCTTGTCAATATAAAAAATATTACAAGTCATAAAAATTTCAAGAGAGACAGACGACAGTTAAGTCCCCTCAGGCAAATTACTTTCTGGCTTCTTTTTTTGAGCTTTCGAACATTTTAGCGCAAGATTTACAAGATAGATTTTTTTAAGGCTGGATTTTAGTACATACTTATACATGAAGACAACTGAATGTGAATGTATTGTAGGAAACCCAGAATTCAGCATTATATACGATCTTTTAGGCAGCGTCGTGCATATATATATATATAGCTTGGTGGGGCAATGAAAATCGAAGCAGATAAAACGACAAATACTGCTGTTTATATAGCGGCCATCGTTCGACCTTTTCTTCGCAAAGTGTTTTTAACTTCATATCTATATACTATCATTTATAGCTTTATCTACGAGTTTGGCCGTTCAAAAGTAGAAATATTTTTTCTTTCTCTCGAACTGCTTAAATTTTGATAATATCAATTATATAGATACATACATACACACGTGTGTGTGTGTGCGTGTGTGTGTAAAGGGAGAAAGAAGGACATATAGATATATGCCCACTTTGTGAGAGAGAAGTAGTATCAGAGCATAACAAACGTCTGTGTGCCAAACTTAATGCAAATGCATCGTGATAAGTCTAATTCATGGCGATATTTATCCGATTCATACAGTAATAATTTGGATGCAGAATATATCGAAATTTGGGCTGTTTGGGCTGTCTAGTGTCATCTGCAGTCGGGGTATATTCCTGTCCGATCTACATTAGAAACTCCGGAGTATTTGTTGAGATAACAACAACAACAACAACAACAACAATAATACTAATAATGATAATAATAATAATAATAATAATAATAATGATAACAATAATAATGATGATAATAATAATAATAATAATAATAATAATAATAATAATGATGATGATGATGATGATAATAATAATAACAATAATAATAATAATAATAATG
>NC_068990.1:66352511-66361988 GCF_001194135.2 Octopus bimaculoides | reverse complement strand
TATATATATATATATATATATATTTTACTTATTTCAGCCATTGGAATGCAGGCATGCTGTGGCAACGTTTTGAAAATTCTCGTCTAACAAATTGAAGCAATACTTACTGTTTAATATCTGGTAATTAATCTGTCAGTTTCTTTTAATCGAACCCCTATGTTACTGGGAGGTAAACAAACCAACACCCGTTGACAAGTATTGGAAGACAAGCACGAACGTTAAGGTGCGCATGCACACACACAAACACCCGCGCGTGTTATCACACGAACACACATGTATGTATTTATATATAAAACGGGATAGAATTTTCAGGATTTTCTATTTCCTTTCTTGAATATACTGATATGACGGCGTCTTTGAGATCATTTAGGACATGGCGTACCACCTACATCTTAAGAAACAGGATGGAGGGTTTAATTTACAGCGGTAATCTGCTTTCTGGCAACAATTCGAATGTTATATCATTGAGTCCCGAGCTTTTTTATTTTTTTTGCTTTCATACATTTCGTTACTTTACGGAACTCAAGTTATCATCTAAGGTTGTGATAGATAAAAAAAATTACTATTCTCAGAATGTCTTCTCTTTTTGATTCACGATTTAGCAAAACAGAAAAATGTTACTTCCCGCGGCCTAGGATGTTCAGCGGCCTAGTTAGAATGTTAACATTGCCTACCACAAGTTGAATGTCATTTGACGACTTTACAAGACCAAACAGTTGTTTGATTCCGCATAGAAATTTCTAAGACTTCAAGCATCAAAATACTATTGAAACGACCTTGCTTTCCGTTGCCACCAAGCTTTCTACATCTCACTCATGATACTTTTGTTTTATCTTCTTCAAGCCAGTCTTGTTCATGGGATAATCGGGCCTCTCTCTTCTCATCGATCAGGCACTTGATTTCTTTTCCGTTGTCATGAAACCAGTCTTGATTCTTTCTTTTGGAAAATTCGATAGTGCATTTGGCAGCTTCGGAGATGATGTTTTTCAAGGAAGACCATTTTTCTTCCAAGGTGTGATTATCTGCAAAGTTGGAGTTGATCTTATCGCGAATGGAATTTTGATATCTGATTCTCCACTGGTAATTCTGGGGGTTTGAGATGTCAAATTACGGCCGACTGGAAGTGGGGACATGGTATTCATTTTGCTTGCTCTACTGAATATCAACATTTCTGAATTATTGAATTCTTTCAGATAATGGCAGTCTGGCTAGAAATATATGACTTGCATTATTTTATCAATACTAGTATTGTGTGATCAATGTTAAAGAAGTATCAATACATGCATTTGTTGATCAATATTGATACGATGTTTTCAACACTGGAGAAATAGCGATAGTTGTGTTATTGTATTAATAATATTATGGTACCAATACTAGTATTTTTTTTTTTATACTAGAAGAATAAATTTCACGCATATTTCAAACTATCGAAAAGTGAACAGGGATCCAGTATACGAAAAGCAAATTAAATCTTCCGATATTTTATCTCAGCAAAATAAGATTCCCAACAATATTGAGTAATGTACGTAATTCTGTATTTTAATATCTGATATTACCTCATTTGACGTGAGCTTAATTAATTATTATCGATTTTATTTCAAAGGGTTTGCCTACACATTTTATATTCGCTGATTCGTTCTCCTTAAATCTGTTGCCGACCACCTTCAACATTTGATTTGAGATTATGCTGCATCCAAAGCTATTTGCTATGTCTTACATCTGATATTGGATAACCTCAGCTGTGAGTTCAAGTTAAAATCAATAAATTTTACAGAAACAGTCAAAAACCGTCGAAATCTTTATAGAGGAGAGAAATTCTTAGCCAATTTCTTTCTTGCTGTAGCTATATATTCTGGAAACTATAAATCTTTTGCTCTAACTTAAACGAATCTGATGAGGTTTCTTTACGATAATTTCCGCTGTTTATCGATAAATATGGTGCCAAATTTTAATACTTCTGGCAAACAAACTGTATTATTTATTAATGACTAAATAATAAACACCATAAACGAACTGACTCAAGAAGACAAAATAAATCCTAATCAAACCATAAATATCTCTATAATCAACCCGTGAGTATTTCACAACCTCCAACTACCAAATCTTTTAAAGTACATTACTTTTCGCTCGCGATTTCATGTACTGAGATAGAAATTATCTGAGCCAAACTTTTAGATGTTTTCTTTTATTGTATTTCTATAATATATTTTCAACACAGTCCAATTTCCATCATATTAATACGAATGTTTCAATTAGAGGTAAGAAGATTTTTTTCTAAACCTTGAAGAACTCATTTAATAATTTGACCAAATTCTATTAGTAAAAATTTAGTAATTGTAGGTACATACCTAATCTATGAAACAGGATAGAAAAGGAAAGATTGGACGCGCTGTGAATCTATATAAAAATAGGACGGCCGCTATTGAGATAAATAAATCTATATGAGATTTACATAGGGTACCAATTGAGATAAACCATTGTATGTGGAGAGGGTTACTATTAAAACTATATATATTACTCTATTCGTTTCGGAATGAATAAGTTATCCAAGAACACAATGCCATGCCCATTAGGGAAAGATCTCTAGTCGCCGTATTAATATTAATGTACTCACGTAAAAAAGGACCTCCTTGAAACTGTTGTCGATTTGCTACCTTTCTTTCTCGTATCCTATTTTACATTTTCTATATATTCATAAACATTACATTTTATTGAGCCAACAGTTTTACACTATTTGTATAAGATGTATTCCTTTTAACAAGAAATGTAGTAATTTTTGCGTCTAAAGAGACTTTCTCAAAAGCAACATCAGTGTCTCATTTGTTATAAATATGATTGAGGGTATTGGTTCTGACGTTAAATTTTCACAATTTTTCCCTCTGTCGATAAACTAAACCAGATCGCAGATATTCCACCATATATTGATGGTAGCTGTCATCAATGTAAAGAGGCTGTAAAACCTAAATCCTTGTAAAAATAAAATGGCATTATGGTGCAAAAAATTAGCAACAAAGCCTAGCTTGTAAATAATTATCATTGCTCGGTTAAGGCCTTAATAGCTCAACAAGTATCATGTGTGAAGGAAATTTTAACTTTTGTTCCCCCAATTCAATAACGCTATTATTTGACAAAATATTCTTACGATTTATGACACGTTTGAAAAAGAGAAAATATTTTTTTTATCAAGCTAGTTTCCAATTATTCGTCATCATAAATTTCAAATAGTTATGATAAATTGGGGTTATTCTCAATGTACAACGGCAACGAAGCAAAATATAAATTATTGAATCCATCTAAGTTGTATTCCTTTAGAACAGACCAGAATTCAATAAAATATACAGTTGGTTACTTCACTATCGTTCTTGTTGTTGTTACCTTTCTTGTTGTGTGAAAATATAAATTTATGAATCCATCCTGGTTATATTCCTTCACAACACAATGTGGTTTCAATAAAATATACAGCTGCTTATTTCAGTAAGTTGACGTCTTAGATAATAAAAGGTAGCTTGCCTATCATTAAGCTTTAGATGATCGAACGTTTTGTCGAATGTGGAATAAAAAACATACAATTTTAAAACTTCTCTTTCTTAAACACATGCACTCAAAGACTAAAATAATTAAATACCACTAACATACACGATACCAGGTGAAATTGTCAAGCTGTTTTTGGTTTAAAAAAATAAGCAACCTTCCTGCTATATTTAATAAAATGATACAGAACGTTGGTAAGATTTGAAGATATAAAGTGTGAATAATCTTTGAAATAAGATTTTAATATTAATAAAACGTAATTAGATTATCCGGAAGATATAAAAGTATAAAAGTCAGCGTAATTACACATTAAGCTTATTATTGGTTCTACTTTTGAGAATCTAAGAGGCTGAAAGGTAAAATATACTTCGATGTAAATGGAGGTAACTAACCTAAAGTACTGAACTAAGTTCAGGAATAGATGTGCGAAGCAGTGACTGGGAGTAAACAAAATTAATACCTCTTCAAATATGCCTGAGTGATATTTGAACAGGTATTTGAACACGAATTTGTTTCAGCATGGCTGACGAATAATATTGTCTGATTTCTTATAGGAAAATCTTCACCTCTCAGTAAGGTCACAATAAGCTCTCCTTTGGTATTTGCAGCGATTGAGAAATAAGAGTTTGAAATAGACGCATCCAGCAGTCTAATAGTGGGTGGTTTGAGTTGACTATGGTGTTTTACACTATTTTGTTTTAAGCGAGAATATTTTCTTCATGACAAACTACAGTGTTAACTCTTTTATTGAGTTCAAACATCTCTCAGACATATTTGAGCAAGCTTTAAGTTTGTTTACTGAACTACGTATTGCAAGGAAACTCTCCATATTTGTTATCGCTTGTACAATCTCCGCCATACATATACAACACTAATTTTGTTTGTAGTTACTATTCGCAATACTAAACATAAACTTGAGAGAAAAAATTTACATTGAAATACAAAAACAACAGCGTTACTGAACATCTATCGGTTTAGCTGCGCCATTTACTCGATACCATTTGCAAGAGCGTGATGTCTACTGATGTTTCGTTGCGGAGAAATATGGACATTTTGCAACAAGGTCTATGCTAATTTCACATTTTGTAATAGCAGAGAAAGATTGAAATTTCCACAAACAGGAATTTCTTCTTGTTTTTTTTTTTCCATCGATAATTCTGTTTCGAAGTTTGCAACAGACAAAATGGGGTAATTGTAAATCACAGCATTTGTTGGACGTTTAAGAAAAGATGAACGATGTTGACAGTTATGATTTATAGTTATATTTTTAGTAATTAAAGTGATGCTGGCGATATTGATGGAACTTCTTCAGAATAGTGTGATGTAGTGATGTTAATGATCGTTATATTGACTGGCTGATGGCGAGAGTAAGTGGTATGCTGATGAATTAGAATTTGTTGTCGTCTATAAAGAGTAATAGTGGCTAAGAATTTATTGCATTAAAGTAACAGATTTCTCATTACGTCAATTAACACACATGACTACCATGTCTTTAACAATGCTGTAAAATCCCGAAAAAGGAAATTATGTCTGTGACTCGGCGTCAAGAATGCGACGTCGGGTGATGGATGCGTCAGATTTAATAAGAAGACTATTTGCAGCAAATTTTAAGCTTGCGGACGAATATTTTAAATTTTCAGTAATCGTAATAGCTCACAGCTGTAAAAGCATTAGTCCGTTTAATTTGGACTTCTGCTTCTGGACATAAACCGTGTGATAAGTTAAGTCTTTAGACCGGGTGTGTGAAATGCAATTGTACAATCAACAATGGCGGCATTAACTTTAATCAACAGCAGAGAATAAAGTGGATGAGGGTGGGTGGATGAACGAAGCTAAGTAATCGAACCGCATTCAATTATCAGCTAAAATCTCTTTTCAGTGCTTTTGCTCTTTTAGTCGATTTATTGCAATTTATAAATTCATGAAGCTCGCGGGACGTCGAAATGAAAGGAGATGCAGGACAGCAACAACAACTACAACAACTACTAGTACCGCTGCTGCTGCTGATGATGATGACGATGACGATGATGATAATGACGATGACGATGATCATAACGATGCTGATACTACTGCTACTACTGCTGCAACTACTTAAAGTAATAGTAGTGGTGCTTGTGGTGGTGGTTGTATGCTCCTGTTGTTACTGGTGATGGTGATCGTCGTCCTAGTAGTAGTAGTAGTAGTAGTAGTAGTAGTAGTAGTAGTAGTAGTAGTAGTAGTAGTAGCAGTAGTAGCAGCAACAGCAGCAACAGCAACAGCTGCAGCAACAGCAGCAGCAGCAACAGCAGCAGCAGCAACAGTAGCAGCAGCAACAGTAGCAGCAGCAACAGCAGCAGCAGTGGCAATACTCTTCATCGTACTTGGTCCAGTTACGCTACGAGAAAGGGATTTATTTTGACTGGGAATGATATGTGTTGTCGATATGATTGTTCTGTTGATCTAGTGATATATTTGTGGTTGATGTTAATCAGTAGACAAATAAACAGTGCCATTCTATACATAACTATCATATCTCGTTCTGATCCATACAATACTAATAACAATATTGTCCATCATATCTCACATTAATTTATTTGTTTGACGATTCGCAAAAGGTAACGTGTAGCTAATATTTAGTGCTACATGGTGTCAAGTAGAATGAAGTCGAGCAGTGGGTAAGACATGGCTCTAACAGCGTTGATTGACTTAAATGTAGAAGTTTAGTTTGTGATATATAACTAGCAGGCGATGGTGTAGTATTCGTTGTGTATATATATATAATATATATATATTTATTTATTTATATTTATATACATACATGCATACATACATACATACTTACATATACTGAGTGTTTCAAAAAATTTGATATCATCATGCAATCTAAAAACTTTACCAATTCTTGTTAAAATAACTTCAAATTTTAGAAGCATGTGTACAAACAGGTTAAAACTTTATGTGTGATGTGTGATATGTTTATTTTTTCAGGTATAGAAATGGCATTCATTGGAAGAGAAATATAATATATCTTGGTCTATCATAGACGACAATGTTCTGTACTATGTTCTACGCTGTTTATGCTTAAAGTAATGTAAACTGAGCCTTTTACATAATCCACTACTATTATAAAATAAACACAAAGAAACGTTTACTATATGTGATCTCAGATTTTTTTAAATATTCCGTTTTTATCGCAAAATTAAATGTAGTTCTCTGAGTCTCAATCAAAAATCTCATAAAAAACTGAATTCACTTCTTACACCAAGCTGACTTAATTCAATTTAAGTTTACTTATATCACAAACCTAAATGTGTATGTTGAGTCTCTCAACACAATTCTCACTCACTTTAAATGGATGTACCTCTTGCCACTATTAAATTTAACTTATATCACAAATATATATGTAGTAATTTCGTTCTTTATAAACGACTTAACCACATTAGATTGATGTACTATTCCGCTTACTTACCTTTTTACGCCTAGATACAATATGAATTATATTAATCATCTTCTCTCACTTTGATTATCCTTTTATACACCAATCCGACATTTTTGCTTCCATCTCCAACTCTAAATTCCCCAGTTTCTCGAACATTCCATATTCTATAATTTTTAACATTTAATCTTACTTTCCATTGTAACTGGAATGATATCGTCATCATCTAACTAACTGTTATTCTCTAGTAGCCACATTCTGCTAGATTTTCGTTGAATCTTCTCTACTAAAAGACAAGATTTACAATCTGTGTTCTCTCATTTAATATGTCTACACACTCGCCTAAACATATGCATTCCATTCAATAAACGTAAAATTAAATATTAATGCCCTATTGGGACAATAAGCGATTCATTTTAGTGACTCTCAACGAATACAGATATCTCTAGTTGAATAGATCACCGCTATATCTCCTTCACCTCCCGATGACTAAATTGAGCGCTGATATATGGGTTGCTACCGCTTATTTTGCACAATGTTCACCGTCTGCGCATCTGTTCTTGAAACTGTTCCAAGAGATGTTCTGCATACCTACTTTGTTCCTTCCTTCTGATGATCTGTACTCATGTAATTTTCAGTTTCAAAGATATTACTATCATAAACGTGATATAAATTGATTTGCCTGTTTATACTTTTATCTTTTTATGCTTATATATATGTGTGTGTTTGTGCGTGTGTGAGTGTGTGTGTTGTATTGTATATGTCCACCGTATCTGTGCATAACAACTTTCCACCCTATTGACATGATCCATAGACAACCGGGAACAGGATATCCAATGCCGAGATGAGAATTGTAGTCCCGGGAATGTGAGAGCGCCATCTTATCAAGCGCAAGCAAAATATTCTCAAAACTCTCAATGGTATTCCCTCCATTGTGTATATGTGTGTGTATGTATGTTTGTGTGCGTGTGTGTGTGTGTCTGTGTGTGTGTGTGTGTGTGTAATATATATATATATATATATATATATATATATATATACGACACTGTTCGTGGCCAAATTCGTCACAAGGAGAATAGAAACATTCGATTCCTACAGAGAAATCGTATTAATGTATTACTCCGGTTATTAATCATCTATATTTAATATGCTTCCGTTTATTGAACGCCTGATATTCTATTTAAATAGAGACACTGTATTTCCATCCAATACTGGGAGCAGATGATAACTGGGACGCCATTTTCAAGTTAGCTTAATGCCGATGTGGTCACACAGGTCGAGATTTTATTCACAAATATTAATCAAAGTTGCTCTGTCTAATGAATATTAATAGAAACAATCAATCAGACATACTACCCCAAACGTGCGTACACACATACACTAATATGCACGAACACATACATTCGTACATATACAAATATAGACAGGAGTTTGTGTAAGTAATGGAGTTGGCAAGTGTGTGCGTGTATGTCTCTGTATTGATCTCTGCAAAATTATTATGCAATGACAGTTACAGGCCTTCCTTAAAGCGTCTTGAAAAACAATTATCACCAAGAAACTTCGACTGGACGTGCAGTTTTATCCAGGATTGAAAACTTATCATTAAAAATACTACTAATTTAAATGCGTTCGTACAAATGCGTATTCATTTAAAAACACTTTAACAAAATATATTTCGTTGCCAAACGGAATTCTCATTAAGAAGTGTTCTAGAAAACATTAGCAAAACTATATTAATTGTAATCTCTTACAGATAACAGCATTTATTTAAAACATTACTGTACACAATTATTATTGCCAATATTCAATTAAGCAGACTACTGCGGAAATATTCCACTACAAGACTTCAAGCCATTAATAAATTCATCTTATATATTAATTAATGTATTCATCCATCCATACATATATGCATTTATGTAAATAATAAATACATACATACATACATACATATGATGATTGCAAACTCGTGTTTGAGTATTGCCATCGCCCGATCGAAAATCGCACACATGCGAGGGTTACGACCAGCCATTTTTGTGATAGGTCTTACTTTTTTCCATCGATGCTTGTGCATGCGGGGAAAGGATTTGCACTCATCCGATCCCACTCTCTGAACATGGATAATATAAACTCGAAAAGAAGAACTTGTCTACATCATCGAATATTCTCATTGTCGCAGGTTTTCTCCGAATGTCGCCCTCCTACAGAAATGTCATGACAGCAGAGGGACTTCCCACTCCCAGTTGGCTAACCACGCGCCAGGACGCCAACCCAGGTATTTCCATATCCCCGCGCCTACAAACATGCATGCATACACATGTTCACATGTTGGATGGCCGTTGACGGTTCGTGAGCTCTTCCGTCCTTTCACAGGCCTTATCTTTCGTCCTGCAGAGTGTCAAACTATCACCATCCTCACCAAGCAAGCTTGATTGGGTTGCCATTTTAGTCGCCGACAAACTGACCATGTAACAGGTTGTACGGGAGCGACCTGACATATGTATATATATATATATATATATATATATATATAT
>NC_068990.1:66348213-66352366 GCF_001194135.2 Octopus bimaculoides | reverse complement strand
TATATATGTATATATGTATATATATATATATATATATATACACAAACACACACACGCACGCACTCACACACATATGTGTGTATATAAGTATATCAATACGAATGAATAAACAAACAAACGGAAGAAACATTGACAGTAGGAGGTGTATTTATTAGCACGTTGACTTAGCTCCACTTGTTACTTAAAGTTTCGTATACGTGAAAATACTAACATATCCGCGATATATTGAAAGGAAAATTTTCTAAGACTCATTAACTTCTTTAAAACATTTTTTAAGGAACAGAATGACACGTACGCTATGGAATGAAGTTTATATACTATGTGTAAACGCTTTCATTGTTCAGCTTTTCAAAAGCACACTTGTTATGTTGTTAACAGTATACGGGAAGTACTTTTTCGCAATGCTGAAGAATATTTCTGGGTAAGTTTCGGATTTAGAATTCTTATAAGGTATTGCACACACACACGCTCGCACATGTATATATTGTTCTGATCCATGTCAGGTTTAAGCATCATTAGGTCACCAGATGAACCAAATTCGGTGACGAATGGTTCCGATAAGATATATATCATGTAAAGCTCGCATTACTTAAATAAATGGAGTAGCATGAAACGTGCGTACTGCAATCATCTTTAAAATCTGTGTTGCTTATTTTGATTTTTTGATCACCTTGCTTTTAGAATGGTTTTTGGATAATAGCATACTATATTCTGGTGCCTAAACATAAGTACCATATTCAATTTTGAATCTAAATCTAAATCTTATATATATATATATATATATATATATATATATATATATATACACATAAATTGAAATACTTAGTATAAAGCATTATGCTGAATATATTACATAACATTCGTGAATAAGACCGGAATAATGCGAAATAAATCCAAGGCAAATCACAAGAAAACAGGCATATGAATTAATGGTGGCTAACCCTGCATTCAATATTTAAGGGTTAGTATCCCCGCTTCAGGAATTAGCGAATGTTGCAAATGCAACTCTCCTCAGAGATTAGTGAAAAAGTACTTCCCCTATATCGATGACCCCATAACAAGTGTGTTTTTGCAAAACTGAACAATGAAAGCGCTTACTTCATTTCAAAACGTACGTGTCATTCTGTTCTTTAAAAAATAGACAAACATGTACATCTGTAGCATTCACTATTTCCTGAAGAGGAAGTCATAACCATGAAATACTGAATGCAGGGTAAGTGACCATTAATTCGTATGCCTGTTTTCTTGTGATTTGCCTTGGATTTATTTCGCACTTCTCCGACCTTACCCACGAACTTTACATTATATATATATATATATACGTAGGGAAAATAATGATGTGAGACAAAACATAGTTTACTAAAATATTTTCTATTGTAAAATTATTATGTGCAGAAAATCATGTACTAACAATGCATAGTTATATATATATATATATATTTATATATATATATAATTACACTTAAAAAATATATCAAAAACACATTGACAATATATAGATATAAATATATAAATATGGTAAAAATATACTAAGAACATGCAATAATCTAGTCCTACTTACAATTAAAGCGGTATTAAAATTGTATACCTAGAATGGGTGGAGTGTAGGGAATCTTGCAAATCCATACAGATGTTTATAGTTTGTTAAAATGCGACGTCCGTTTCTTGGTGCATGGTGATGCAAAAATGCAATAGAATTTCAGTTCTATTAATCTAATATCATCACCTGCTCCTTCGGGAAATTTTCCAACTGGTACGGCTACATACACCATGCACAGCTATCGGATTTTAAGGAATATATATATATATATATATATATATATATATATATATATATATATATATATATAAATATGTATATATGTATACTTCAAATTGATAGAAATTTAAAGCCGGAGACAGGTGTAGAAACAACAAACAAGCGTATTAGTTTAACGCTCCGAAAAAAAATGGAAAAGTATTTTACGTTCCGAACCTACAAACGGAGAGAGAAAATAAGTGCGTGTGTGTATGCATGTCTGTGTGAGTGTGTATGTGACTGTGCGTGTGGATATATATATATGCGTATGTGTGTATGAGTAAGATTTAATGCACTTTTGAATTTCAGAAAAAAACGTATTTTTTACTTGTGTTCACAACCTTATAAAATCTACATCATCTTAGCAAACGACCTTCTCTAAACGCATTCAAAACAGTACAACATATTCAGTACGCAATTTCATAAAATTTTCCTTTGCATTTGAGCATATAAATGACAAATTTTGTTGGAGGTAACAATGATGAAGACACGATAAGGTAAATTTGCGGCTTCAGTTCGGCAGGATTGCATTTGAAAAAGGACTCATACACATCAATACCCATTCTTAGACATCAGAAATGCAACAAAAAATTAAAATATCCAGGTCATAGATAAACGGCACATAATAGGAAATTAATGAAATTCGACTAATCTATGAAACTCAGCATAAAATATTTTCTGATTCTTCTTCACAATCTGTTGGAGTGACGTCTTTTGATATATTTACGTAGCATGCGTAAATGGAGAAATTGAGATTAGTCATAACTCATTTTGTCCCGTATTAGATATCAATTTTTGAAAATTATCACTGTAGACATTAGTGTGGGAAAGAACTGACTTTTTAAACCCAACAGGGAAAAGAGTATTGTATTTTTCATCAAAAACTTATTCAGGTATTTTATTAGTAACCCTAATTGCAATCGTGTCAAAAGTTGTGGATAATTTCTTGGAAAAATGTCACCAACCATGTATATATAAGTTCACAAGCGTTACAACAGGAAGCACAGAGTGAGTACCATTTCAAACGATGGTAGTAACTAATATCAAAGGTATAAAAGCGATAAAACATTAGCTACATGAAGACCCGTTACCACCTGTCTAAGTTCAGTAACGCCACATCAATGGGCATTTGAAATATGAGAGGTTTTTTTCCTTCAAACCCTGTATATATCGTGGAAGGAGAAAGAGATAGAGAGAAATGAACCAGTGTGGTATATAGATAAGCTAAACTCATATCAAATATTTAGCTGAAGATCAGTAAACTTGTATGGGTTTTACGTCCAGGTGGTGGCTTAGAAATTTCATTTTCAGGTATCTTGCAATGATTGAAAAACTAACGTAGAAAAGAACGAGTATGGATCTTTCTAGCTAGTTTTCGCTCCAGTGAGACGACATTAATTCAATGGTAACCATAAAATAAAATAAACTGATATAACTGCATTATTTAATAAGACAATTTCAAATCCTCGAATTAATATACTACCAGAGAACGTATGTGATTAACTGCTTATATTTAGTTCTGATTATTTATTCGTTTCTACTTTCTTGTACGTTATTATTATTTTTTTTTGCTTTCCATGTTTTTGAAATTTTTGTTGTGATTTTTGTTTTAATTTTGGTGCAACGTGCAAAACCACAATTATACGGAAAGGCTATGTGATAAATAACTTTTATCTTTGCTAGACAAAGATTGTCAATTGAAGCACAAAAGTAGGTTTTATCACGATGTGTTGGCTATATATTCATGTAACTTGATAGCGCTTCCCGGCAAATATTCGGACAAAGAAAGAAAGAAAGAAAGAAAGAAAGAAAGAAAGAAAGAAAGAAAGAAAGAAGATTAAATAAAGAAGATAAGAAACGAAGTACAGAAAGAAAGAAAGAAATGGAAGTATAAAATTGATGTGGTGAGAGTTTGAGATGGTATGGTGAATATTTATACGATATTTTCTTGCCACACGAGATGTAGAATGTCAAACAAACATCGTTTAGCAAGGCAACTGGAATGGCGCATTATGTAAACAAAAACCAAACGAATTCTGAGGGAGGTTGTACGGGGAAGAACTGAAGACGTCCATACAGTCCAAGGAAATGATAACCTACACATATACGTATATACATATGTAAGCACTCATACTCGTTTATAGATATGCTCAGACACAAAGACACCCAAACACAGACCCAAATACACACATATATACAAAGAAGTATGCAGATATATACATAGGTATACACACAGACACACACACACACACAACGACAGACACGCATGCATGTATATAAATATATATGTATGCGTGTGTATGTACGCATATGTACACACAGAGGTATATATATATATATATATATATATATATA
>NC_068990.1:66346194-66347282 GCF_001194135.2 Octopus bimaculoides | reverse complement strand
ATATATATATATATATATATATACACCTGGCATCAAACATCATAATTTTGAAATATTTATGAAACCGTCAAGAGCTTGCTTAATTTTATTTTTTATTTTTTTTATTTTTAGTGTTGCTTAATATGTTTTGCTACAAGTGCTGTTTCTTTTCAGATATCACCAGAAAAAGGTAATTAAAATTCCTTAAAATGACAGATCTATCGGACTTTCACAGAGGTCAAAGTGTTCGTGCCCGTATAGCAAGTGCTAGCATAACGAAAATAGCCGAGATGTTTCATGTATCACGAAGTACCGTCTCGAAAGAAATGACAGCCTTTGAAAAAGAAGGAAAGACCTCCTCGTCGAAACAAAACTTCGGAAGAAAACAAAAAATTTCAGATAGGGACCGTCGGTCTCTTACGTGAATTGTGTGAAAGAATCACAAAACTACAGCTCCCCAAAATTACTGCAGACATTAATGACCATCCCAAGAACCCAGTTTCCACAAAAACTGTTCGCCGGGAGCTACACAAAGCCGTATTTCACGGGAGGGCTGCAATGAGAAAAGCACTACTTTCAAAAACAAACGTCACAAAGCGTTTTGAGTGGAGTTTGAATGTTATTTTCTCGGACGAGTCATCATTTACCTTATTTCCGACCACCGGCCGTTAAACATGGAGGAGGATCTGTGATAATCTGAATGGCAGAATTAATAGTCAGGACTATCTGATCAAATTCCTCCTATGGTTGCGGAACTGTTTCCGGAGGGAAACACAATCTTTAAGGATGATAATGCACCAATTTACACCGCTAAATTTGTAACTGAATGGCACGAGGAACATTCTAGTGAAGTTGAACATCTTATCTGGCCACCACAATCTCCAGATCACAATATTATTGAGCATTTATTGAGCATTTTAGAAAAACAAGTAAGGAGCCGATATCCTCCACCGTCATCACTACAAGAAATGTAGACTGTTTTAGCTGAAGAATGGACAAAATTTCCTTTGGATAGAATTCAAACGGCACTGCCAAAGGCGGTCTTACCCCATATTAAAATAAATTTGTTTGTGACTGTAAGGTGTTTGCATTATTTTGTCCAACCCCTG
>NC_068990.1:66340230-66345955 GCF_001194135.2 Octopus bimaculoides | reverse complement strand
ATATATATATATATATATATATATATACATATATATATATATATATATCAGAGAGAGGGAGAGAGAGAGAATGAGATAGATACATAGATACACATCATGGGCACAAACATATGCTCCAAATTCGAGTGTTTATGTTTTGACTGTGTTTGTGTGTGTAAGTCCCAATAAGTTAAAATATATTAATTAGGACCTGTATTGATTGGTTACCTAATTTGCATGTTATAATTCTTATTCGAATTTGCTTTCAAAGGCAGAGAAATTCTTGCAGAACAGATATGTGAATGACCTCAGCGATTCATGTGTTTTCTTACACCAATGTACTTAAGTTACAACCTAAGAAAATCCTGTTTGATCACGAATTCCAAAAGATTTATCTCTCTTTTGTTAGCCAAACACATAACGTCATGTCAAAGCCTGGACTTTGTTCCAATCAGCAGCAACTGAAATGAATTCAACCTACGATTCGATGCTAAGCGATCCCTTCGTCTTGCGCAGATGTGGGAATGGTTTGTTTTTTTTCATTAACGAAAAAGATCACATCTAAGAGACCTACTGTTTACGGCCATAATTCAACATATACAAAATAAGCAGGTGGCTATCGTTGGCAAAAAGTTATACAGCGAAACTATGAAACATCAGATTCGTCTTCTTCGTGATATTTACAGAAATTCAATCACCAGCTCAGGATGGACATTTACTAACCAACGGGGATCATTTTACGTGGTTACTCAACCCTTATAGATGGAAGCTAATCACCCTCAGCTTTCAATGTATCGTCTTATAGTGAAAAGGGAACAAATTAAATAACGCGATCTGCCACATAAACACAGTGGATAATCCCAGCAGGAATGTTTCGATTCATATGTTTGTTCATTCAGGCTTGACTTAAAGATAAACTTGAGAAGGTTAAACTTAATCCACCTGTTTTTGAGGAAGTTTTGCCATAATTTGTAACTGCTTCATATACTTCCATATTTCTACCCGACAAAAAAAATGGCGCATGGAATTAATCTACTTTACAAATTTTGTACATCACCACTTTCCACTCGTCTTTGGAGTTTATCAGTCATTTCCCACAGTTCTACCAATTTCTTCCACTTCTCATTATCAATATCGTTCACATTTCCAAATCGTGTATTATAAATTTTTGATGCTTAATTCTACTTAGATTTCTTGTCTACTTGCCTTACTGTTAATACAATTGCCTCCCCTTATTGCAATCAGTTATTTGAATAAATCAAGATTCGTGAAATAAGAAATGTGACAGATGAAAGGCTTCATTTCTTAAAATATTTTAGTTATATCTATATGAAAATTATCGGTGGCCATCAAATTCAGAATAAGTAGAAAAGCGAAAACACCTTATCACAAAACTTACCTACAAAGTTCTGTGTACCACCTGAGGTTCTTCTGCTTGGGAGTTCCATTTTTCAGGTTTTTATAGCATTCAGTGAACCCTCTAGAAACTTCACGCAGAAATATATGGTGAAAACCTCCACAAAACTTACTTTCAAGTCTACCACTTATTTAGTTACACACGGGCCAGTCTGAATGTTCATGTTATGTCCAGGTAGGTGTTAATGCCTTTTTTCTTGGTGGGGTGCAATATAACTGGCCCGCATCTCTAAATTTACTATCTGGACGACATGGCTGGAAACACAGCAGAAATCTCGTAACCATGTTAAAGAAACTTATTTTTGTTCAAGAGACATTATGAAGTACCGAACGCGAGATAGAATTCTCGAGTAAATGTGTTATGAGATAGAAGAGGCGCAATAGATCACACTATTACAGCTGTGTAAACTCGAAAACTGCAGTGTTTCAATGAGTTATGTTCACCAATGTTAGGTCATTAAAACGATCGAAGAACCAAGAAAATATGAAATATTGCGTTGGAATTAAATTGCATAAAAAAAAGTAAAAGAAAGAGCAAGAAATGCAATAATTTCTGAAACTTTTATTTCAATCCTCCATACTTATATATACTTATACAATAGATATATTATGATATGAAATAAATTAATGTTAGGAGATATATGTAAAACGGATAGGTATATTTACACATTGACTGAGAGAAGCAGAGTCGCAGACACACACATCACACAAACATACAAACACGCGTGCGTGCGCGTAAACACAGATAAAGTAACAATCGTAAACAGAAATAGATATATGCGTAATTATAAGTGTAGAGATGACACGTAAGCATGAAGACATTTTAACATATCAAACATATTTAATACTTATAAGAATACATACAAACACAGATATAGACGCACTCGTGTACCTAATTTATTCTTACATTCGAATAACACACGTACATACACACGCGCACACCAAGAGAGAATATAAGAACAAAGCTGAACAAACTCTGGAATACTATTTTACTGTACTCTCTTCTTGTACACAATCCAAAGAAAGAACACTCCTAAAATTATCTTAAGAGATGTTGAGAAGAATGACTTAAGAAACAGCAAGAAAATAGGAGAGATTGTAAGGCGGTATTATACAGCCAGAGAGAGAGAGAGAAGGGGAGACAGAGAGAGAGAAAGCTTTTGCACTTTCCTTTTCAGCTTTCTGTATGCTTCGTTTGAGTTGGGGTTCAAGGTCTGAGAAAGAAGTATTTGCCTTAGTTTTGTTTTTCTAGATGTTGATCATGAATTTCTGCTGATCTATCTGAGTACCGGTCACTGACCGTACATGATTTAAATCCCACTGACGAACTTGCAGTTGGAAATACTTTTGTTTTGAAATCTTCCCATAGATTGTTTGGGTCAAGATTGATACTTTCTTTAGCATCTTGGAAGCTTTGCAAGTTGCTTGATAATTTAAAATTTGCAGCATTTAACTTTTTGGGTACCGTAGAACCAGACTGTCGATTTTTAGGTATTAACAAAAAAATCTATTTTTCCACGCACTAGACGATGGTTAGTTCACCTCTCTGTTCCTCTAATGGCCTGAACGCTAAAAACGTCTTTCATATCACGTTTTCTGATCAGAATATAATCTATGAGATTCCAGTGCTAAGATCTTGGGTGCATCCAGGTGGTTTTATATTTATTTTTCTCCTGAAAGAGTGTTGGTGACAACCAGATTATTCTCAGTATATTCTCTTGCATTGAAATCTCCGAATATGACCAGCTTGTCAGAAATTGGTACTTTCCTCAATATTTGTGCTAGATCATCATAAAATAGTCCTATAGTATCATCAGAATGGGATGTTGTTGGTGCATAAATATGGACAACGGTAAGAAACCTACCTTTTGTCAGTTTAATACGGCATGACATGGTCCGTTCAGATATACCACTTGGAAGCTCTGCAATGGAAGATACTAATGTATTTTTGAGAGCAAACCCAACACCAGATTCCCTACGCTGACCATTAGGTAGGCCTCTCCAAAAGACAATATATCCATAAGTAGGTTCATTTACTTGACCCTCACCAGAGAGATGAGTTTCAGAGAGCACAACTATAACAAGGGAATATTTCTTAAGCTCACATTCAATAAGTGCAGTACTCCTTTCTGGCTTCTTGTTGAAATTATCAAGAAGTGTACGCACATTCCAAATGCCAAAATTCAAAGGATCATTATTTTTACCCATATATGCATATATATATATATATATATATATATATATATATATATATATATATATATATATATATATATATATATATAGAGAGAGAGAGAGAGAGAGAGAGAAATAGAGAAAGAGAAGGAAAGAAAGAAAGAAAGAAAGAAAGAAAGAAAGAAATAGAAACTTACACGAACAGGTTTCAGACGGAGAATATAAACAAAAGGTGGAAGCATGCAGGTTAAACGGCATGATTTATCATTGTAGGCTGTTTGTGATGAAGAAATAGTCATGGACCATTTTTTCACAGGGAATATCATAGATCATCCTCTAACATTCTATTTTGATAACGGCCGTTCCTCTGAGAAAACAAAAAAAAATGCGATTCTAATCTTTCTTTTAATCCTGCTCACTGTATGCTTATCTAGCTTATTGGCTCGGGTAGTCCAGGCTTTCAATGCCGAAAAATGTCTTAACAGGCAGATACAATCAGGCAATTGAGATCCATTTCAATAAAAGTATTTACGTAATCGTGAAGTATATTTGCCACCTAAATGAGGCTAAACCATAAGGGTGAATGTTACTGTTGCTTTTAGCCCCAGGAGAACATCTCCTCCAGCTGGCTATTGACACACATCTGTGCCCTGTCGGTATTTGGAAAGGGAATTCATCCTTCCCATCTTGATATTATGTGATGAGAAGGTTGACTTCAATTTTCAAATACCGACAGGGCACAGATGTGTGTCAATAGCCAGATGGAGCAGATGTTCTCCTGGGGCTAAAAGCAACAGTAACATTCACCCTTAGGGTTTAGCCGCATTTAAGTGGCAAATGTACTTCACGTTGTCGTGCAGTTACTGTTTATACCTCGTTCAGAGATTTAACATTATTTACGTAATGAATTTAATAAAAACTAAGGAAGGTATCTTAAATGAACTACTGTGGTTTGTCCACGTTCAAATTGGGACGGATCATAATTTTCTTTACGTTTCTCTGTTGCTGTACCTATTTGAAAGCGCGAAATGAAGTGCACACACACACACACACACACACACACACACACACACATACACACGCGTATACATATGTATGTACGTACGTATGTATGTATGTATGTATGTATGTATACACATATCACGCATGTATACAGGCGCAGAAATTAATCGCTTCTTCGAAAGTGTATTTGCAAATACGTGATTTCGGATTCAGTCCTATTCGGGAAGTGTCGTCTACTACAGATGTGCTGTATCTGAATTTTTATATGGAATCTGTACAGACGCTTATACATGCAGTATATGTATATTTAGATATTTAAGCAGATATATAGAGTCAGCAGCTGAGATCCAGAAATTCTCTTTATAGACAACACTTTGTAGCGATCAAACGATTTGAACTTACACTTCGAAATCATTACCGATGTCTAAGACCGCAGAGTAAAGAGTGGCTATAAGTGGAATCCAGGTGAGCATAAATGGAGGTAATGATGAAAATATGTATATATCATCATCGTACTTTGCCTCCTCCTCCTCCTCCTCCTCGTGGTCGTCGTGATCTTCATCATAATCTTCAGTCATGTAGAGACGGTATTATAACGCCTTTCACTCTCTGCATCCAACCTTCCTAGTCCCCCGTCAAGATATTGATTTCAGAATAAGCGTTTATAACAGTATCATCTATGGGTCGTCCTCGCCGCCTACTTCTTAATGGTGACCAATAAAAGCTTAGAAACCGGTAAATCCCCAATTCTGTGGTAATGCCCAACAAAGCGTGATCTCTGCCGAATCGTGTCCGACAGCCGTCGGGGGACCTTGTCATAGCTTTTTGTTTGTTATATACGCTCTGTCACCAGCTGATGTTTAAATTTCTTGTCACTAGGTTAGAATGGTTGATCTTTTTTTTTTATATAGCTTTCAAGTCTTTGAATTGTAAAGCACAACTTCTTTCTATACATACCCTGAAACATTTTCAGGTTCAGTTTTTTTCTCCATGTTAAACATATACATTTTGCCTTGCTTATTTATTGCAGCCCTTGGCAGTAACTTTCTTTGCATTAAAATCCGCCTTGCCTCCCAAGATATGAGTCTAAGTATTTGAACTGTTGCACACGCACACACACACACTCGCACGCATATATATATATATATATATA
>NC_068990.1:66335719-66337125 GCF_001194135.2 Octopus bimaculoides | reverse complement strand
TCACGGTGGTGCACCAGCATCACCGCAGCCACTTGGCTGAAACACATAATATATATATATATATATATATATATATATATAGAATGTCTTACTATTTATGTAGAGGAATATGTATGTCCTTAAGCAAGTATGCATACATTAATATGAGCATTTATATACACAACAAATATACACACACTCACATACATACACTTACTCATATAATTGCATATGAATGCTTACAACTAGAAAGCAAAATGAAACACAAATTCACTGTGACGTGAAATTCAACGGTGGTACTTAAATATGTATACGTGTGTATGTCTTTGCTTGTATGCTTATTTGTTTGCTTGTTCGTGTGTATGTGTATGTGTGTGTGCGTATGAGCGAATGTTTGCATCTTTCTGTGATATACGTAAAAATTCAAGCAATAATCCAGAAAAAACTTAAAATTGAAGATATTGCACGATTCTGGCTCACGAGGAAAAAAATAACCGGAAAATAGAAAAACCGATATTCTATGCACGACGCTGTATTAAACAGAATAAATTGCTTTAAATATACGATGCACCAACAAATCTGCAAGTTAGGTGATTCTGCAGCGAGCATGTTTCGTGATATAATACGTTCGCATGCATACTTAGAGACCATCATTCACTGCAGTACATATGTATATGCGTGTTATCGGTATATAATATATGCATTCATAAATGCATGAAAACTACATCGATTCTGGAACCTATAGCTGATGAACAATATTTTTGTCTTCGTTCTTGTCTTCTGTAACCGTCTTCACCTCTCATGCTTTTTCTTTTGTCCGGCAGTTATTCTATGTAACAGTCAAATCCGGATTTCTTAACAAATGATACAGTTACAATACACAAATGGAAATAAATGCGGAGATCTAAATACTATTTATTTTTCTCAGATTTTTAGGTTTAAATTGCATTAGTCGAATGTGCATATATGTACCTGGTACTTACCAAACTCGTTTCAAATTACCTTAAAGTCTTATCTTCCTCAATATGCTACCTTTAAGACATTCTTCCCTTTCTCTTTCTTCTCCCCCTCTCGACAGCTTGCCGTAAGACTGTTACATCATTCCTTTTGTATATTTGTACTCGCACACTTCCATATAAATCCCTTCATTGCGCTTAATTTGTTTATCTTCTATTTTCTTGCTTCCATACCTGTTCTACGAAGATCGTTCATATATATGACCTCCTACACTTCAGGAAAGGAAAAATTTGTATAAATATCTAACTTGTATAAGTGCCTCTATAAATATAGATACTTCTTTTGATGTTTTACCAAATTGCAATAACATTGAATTAAAATATTGATACAGATTTTTCCTTTCCTGTAGAGCGTACACGTTTTTTAGGCGGACTCTGTGTGTGTGTGTATGTATATATATATATATATAT
>NC_068990.1:66333651-66335322 GCF_001194135.2 Octopus bimaculoides | reverse complement strand
GTTAAAGCAGTTTTACATTTGCCAGATGCCTTTAGCTAGGCCGAAATAATGTCTTCACCACTTGACCCTTTCTAACCTCTTCTACTTCACCAAAAGCTAGAATAGAGATAAGAAGACCACCAACTAAATCTATTGTTCTCAATGATATGTCTATCCTTCTGGATAGTTATAAAAACAAGAAACCCCAAGCGACGATTCAGCGAGAATGAAGTCTGGCTGACCAGCTAGAACCTTGGTCAGAAGGAGATATGAAGTTTACTGTCAGCAACTGTGAGACAACGTCCCACACCCTACAACTCTCACTAGCTCTAATTCTGTTCTCTTACAAGATCGTTCTATCTCTGCGATAACAACAACAAATCACAATCGTTACATATATATGTATGTATGTATGTATGTATGTATGTATGTATGTATGTATGTATAATAGAGAGAGAGAGAGAGAGAGAGAGAGAGAGAGCAGGCAATCAGACAGAGACAGATAGGCAGAGAAAGAGAGAGAGAGGAACTCCCTATGGTGTATCCTGTGTCAACTATAAGTGCGCAAGAAGTCAACGGGGATCACTGTCAAGCTGGAAAGGTATAAACACTTTGGTTCTGGCGGATGTGGAGGAGCACTTAACAGTTAAAGTATTAATGAAATAAATTCTTGTTAACGTTTGAAACGCTATGTGCAAGTAATACACAGAAGACCTAATAACCTGTGAAGGAAGATTCTCTGAAAGCTTATTACCGATAGTAAGAATTATTGAGTGGAAAAGGTTCTTGAAGCTATTAACGCTCCTAGCCACAAGACGATACTCTTTTTGTTGTTGACGTAAAAAGTGTATAGCTGCTCGGAGTGTGACGGCTGTTTGGTCGCTGACAATTTCCCATGAGCTAGTGCACATTGAAGCTGTTTTTGTGACTATGTGTTTTGACACTAGAGGCAAACACACAGATGAATATGCATGCAAAAGATATACACATACAGATAGAGAGAGTAAGAGAGAGACTGAGGTAAACAGTAAAAGAGATATGATTTTTTTAATTGAAAACGACAGACAGACATATTCCCTCTCCTCATACGCAAAACGAGTAATATGTTCACACACACACATAGGGAGAAAGAGACAGACATACACACATACATAGAGAGTGACAGACAAACAGACAGACAGAGAACGAAATAAATATTAAAATTCATGTCAAGTGAAGTCAACGTCAAATCAGTGATGCCAAGCAGGAGGCGCCATATAGGCTGCATCAAAATGACTATTCCAGAACGACTTATACCGGTTGCAGAATGACAGTAAGATGCGGATCGTGGATGGAAGTACGAAGTATGGGAGAAGGCAAAGCAGAAATGAAGCAGGCATGCTTTGGCGGATGATTAATGTCAGCATGCATCAATGACGTGTTATAGATAAGCAGAGAAAAGCTGGATAATAGATGAAACATGTGTAGTGAGTATGAGAGTTGAAAGTGTTAGTACTAACACGTAATGGGCATAGGGAATGGAAAATGTGCAAGATGTGCCGAGTGCTTAAGTAGAGACGAAATACCCGAAGAGAAAAGATTAGAAAGACATGGGTAGAATTAGTAAAATTTGATAAGAGGAGGTTGCCTCACACTTGGAAAAAGTAAAGAGGAGGCGTGCTTGTATATATATATATATATATATATATATAT
>NC_068990.1:66331691-66333360 GCF_001194135.2 Octopus bimaculoides | reverse complement strand
TGTGTGTGTGTGTGTGTGTGTGTATGTATGTATGTATGTATGTATAACAGAAACTCGCCGCAAGGCATGTGCACAGCAGGAGAGATCTTCATACCTGATACTCTACGGGAGCCGGGCTCACTCAGGTTATGACTTGTAGGTGTTCTCCACCTGCTTTCCAAAATTCCGTCGCCAGCAGAATTTGAACCTGGGTCAATCTTTTGTTCCCAGGTCTGTGTTTCAGCCCTTCAGACTACTCTGACTAACGAAGGAATCAGTTCTCTTGCTTCTACTCCTGTAAATAACCAATGGAATCCTTAACTAGGTCCATTGGTCATTCCTCTTTGTCCAGCCTTTGATACTCAACTGGCCGAGTAACCGACAGGTTGACGCAGCCACGAAACCTTTCGGTTGTGATGAATCCTGAATTAAAATAGCGACAATCACGATATTAATCCAGTATTTAACAAAACTGTCCGATGAATGGGAACGTGAAATTTTGAGAAACAGTTTTCTGAAAATTTTCGAGCTCTAATAAAAGCATATTACTCTATCTTTAGTATTCGTGTACTATTTTTATCCACCATGTTTTGCATTTATGTGCTTACTTGTGTGTTTGTGTGTGTGTATGTGTGTATGTGCGTGTGTGTATGTGTATGTGTGTGTTGTGTGTGTGTATACGTGGTTTGATCAATAGATATTCAGACTGTTGTTATATAGTAACGAAGCTAAAGCACGCAGAGTGAGGCCGCTTGGCATAGATTGACTTCGAACTCCGCTGTACATGCACACTAAGTTTTGACAGTCTAGCTAACTTCTCCTGTTTGCAGTAGTGCTTGGAAGGAATGTGTGTAACGTGTGAACGTCGCATTGACCATGACAAAGAAGGTTGAGCAGAGAAACTGCATCAAATTTTGCCAAAAGCTTGGTGATGCTTGCTCAGAGGCCTATGCAAAGTTTTCTAACAGTTTTTATCGTTCTCGACACAATCAAGGATATCTTGTGCAACTGAAAACCTGAGCACATCTTTGGTCAGCTGAAAGCAACTTAGGCACAAACTTGGCAGACACGCATCTGATACCCAAATCTTTAATGATAGTAGACTTAACTGAACAGTAAATAATCTGCACATCCTCTGATAACTCACGGATGATGATTCAAAGATTTTCCCCTTACAGCTGCACGTACATCTGCGATGCTTTTCTCACTTCTGCTGGTTGCGAGTCTCCCAGAACGTTCGAAAATATCGACATTTTTTTCAGCAATCTTGGAAATGTCTGAACCACTCGTACACTTGTGTACAGTACACACACTCCTTTTCATACACTTTCTGCAACCTTACGTAGGCCTCGGAGCAGATGTCTCTGTGACAAATTTCTCTATCATGGTCGATGAGACGATCACATGCTACACAACTTCCTTGCAAGCAGTGCTGTAAACAGCAGAAGTGAGCTACAACGTTAAAACATAGTATGCATGCACAGTAGAGACGAAGGTCAATATTTGCCTAACGACTTCACTTTGTGTGGTTTCCTTCGTTACTTTGGCAACAGTCTGGATAATTATTGATCCGACTTGCTGTATGTATGTATGTATGTATGTATGTATGTATGTATGTATGTATGCATGTATGTATGTATGTATTTATGTATGTATGTATGTATGGATGGATGTATGTATGTATGTATGT
>NC_068990.1:66331241-66331681 GCF_001194135.2 Octopus bimaculoides | reverse complement strand
GTATGTATGTATGGATGGATGTATGTATGTATGTATGTGTGCATGCATGCATACATGCATATATGTATGTGTGTATGTATGTGTGTATGTATGTATGTATGTATGTATGTATGAATGAAAACTTCTTGCAAACTTTACGTAGGCCTCTGAGCAGGTATCGCCAAGCTTTTGGCAAAATTTGAAGAAGATTCACTGCTCAACTTTCTCTCTCGTGGTCAATGCGACGATCACACGTTACACACCTTCCTTCCAAGCACTGCTGTAAACAGGGAAAGTGAACTAGTACGCTAGTGTACATGCACAGAAGATTCAAAGTCAATTTGTGCCAAGCGGTTTCACTCTGCGTGCTTTAGCTTCGTTACTATGACAACAGTCCCGATACTTATTGATGTGACTACGTATATATATATATATATATATATATATATATATATATATAT
>NC_068990.1:66324893-66330102 GCF_001194135.2 Octopus bimaculoides | reverse complement strand
TATATATATGTATGTATGTATGTATGTATGTATGTATATAGAGAGAAAGTGAGAGAGCGAAAAAGAGAGAGCGATAGAGGGAGACAGAGACAGAGAGTAAAACCATGGGTAAAAAGAAATATCTATAAACCTATCTATGGAAGATATTTTATGTACACAAAGTGCATAAACTAAAACAAGAACAGTGCATATATAGGTATGTACATATATATATACATATATATTATATGTTTATGCATGTTTAAAAAATATCCCAAATAATAAAATGTCCATTATTTGCTGGATTCAGTTTATCCTTTTCTTTATAAGATCTGTGACGATTGATAAGTACTAAAGATATACCATTGATAAATATAGTCAGATAGTTGATACTAAGCTTGTAGTTGTTACTCACCATTTGTAAGATTCTTTCACGTTGCTCGAAGTCGCGATGAAAAATGTTATTCCATTAATCTCACCAATATTTTCTGCAAGGATAGGTATGTAAATGTTATATGCAAATTACGACGTTACTGATTTTAGAACGAAATATAGAATATATAGATCATATATAACATTATATGGTGCAGCCAAAAGTAAACTCGAAGATTCGCTATTCTTCATAAATATTTCAAGAACAAACGCATGTTCTGCATCGTCCCGAAACATAATGGTAATTGCATACCAAAAAATATAGCAAATAAACCTTAGCTACATTAAGGCTCCGCTTCCATCTGTCTAACGTTACATCACAAGAATGGCTACGTAAAAAAGATTTTTGTGTCGCACCCTATACAGTTAACTAAATTCAATTTATTGCATCATATTACTTTTTCTTCACCTGAATTTCAAGAAGCATTGTATACTGATCTTCTTTGCTTATGGACTTAATCATTCATGCTGAGAACGAGGACATCAGTTCCTTCATAAGATGGAGCAGAGAAGCAATTGCACTACCTTTGTGTAGTGAAGCCTGCGTCCTTCACATTTTCACAGACTCTATATGTGGTGAATTTTAGGTAATTAGTACAGTTATTTTGTTTCAGCCAGTGGTAATTAGGGCTAAGAAGATCGGATTAAATTTTTCAGGAAACTAGTGACAACGTACTAGGCAGTCGAACGATTGACATTAAATTACTCGAATGTTCTACGTCATATGACGTTTGACTTTGTAGGTATACATTTGTCACCATCTGTTGTATCAAGAAATATGGCATATAAATATTAATTATGATTTAACCTTTTTTAAAACTTTCTTCGTTCTTATATAGAATATAAAATTAATACTAATTTTCTAAAGAAAACATTTATCACCTTGAATAAATTATTAAAGTAAAATTTCTCATTAATATAGTCGCAATAAATATATGCTATCCTAAATTTCATCAACATAATCGCAATTCATTCCGTCGCAAAAACAACCTTTGCAAAACTTCGTTGCAAAAAAGTGTAAACTCTCAGAAAGATATTAGACACGTCTCCTGCACCTCTTACGTTATTCTCGCCCACAAAACACACACACACACACACACACACACTTTCTTCCTTTGTCTCTGTTTATCTGTCTGTCTGACTCTCTCTCTCTCTCTCTCTCTCTCTCTCTCTCTCTCTCTCTTTTTTTTTATTCTACGATATAAAACGTGATTAATGACATCAACCAAACAACGTCTATATCAGTTACTGTTCAATATCAGCTATTGTTCAAGGTGCCACGCAATGGGATTGAACCAGAAACCATGTGGTTGGGAACCAAGGTTTTTACCGTAGTCAAACTTGATAAAAAAATTACATGTGTTTAAAATATTATCATTATACATACATAGGTTGATACGAATATACATTCTTGTTTGAGAAAAAAATAAGATAAGTTTGTGTTTAAGAAGTTCTTTTCTTGACCACGCTGTTTCGATTTTAATCTCACTTCAGTTCCCCTTCGACAAGGGGATTTATAATATAGACCCGAAATAATCAATGCTTTGTATACGAGATAATGTCTGCGTCTATGTGTGTCCATGTGTGTATGTTTGTGAGAGAGGGAGAGAGAGACAGAGTAAATACGCGTGTAAGAGAGAAAGAGAGTACGTGTGTGTGTTGTATGTGTGTATTCGTGCACGTCTTCGTGTTTCTTCCTCTGTTAATTAGCAACCGGTGTGTGCGTGTTTACTTCCCTTTGATGTAGCGGTTCAGCAAAGTGGACCGATAGAATAAGAACAAGACTTTTAAAAAATGAAGTGAGATCGGCTATTTTGACTTAATCATTCAAAACTGGATCCCAGCATGATTGCAATGAAAGGAACTATGGCTCCTTCATTGGTATGCACTATATACTGTTATAGAGAGTACATGGTATATTACAAACGCGATATCCAGTTGCTTTGATTCTGGTATGCTTTTACAATATATCATAACTATATTCTTCCACACACCCACCGACACATTCAGGATGTAAAACACATGAAGAAATATTACGAAGCATATTCAACTCTCCGGTTGTTTACTCTTATGAGAGAGAAGTTTGTGTTTTTTTTATATCGTAATCACACGATAAAATATGAATTTTAATATCGTCTACGTTATATCTAGCAAAT
Organism: Octopus bimaculoides; assembly: GCF_001194135.2. Lineage (NCBI taxonomy): Eukaryota > Metazoa > Mollusca > Cephalopoda > Octopoda > Octopodidae > Octopus > Octopus bimaculoides. The sequence goes on along the minus strand of NC_068990.1, from coordinate 66,327,535 downwards.
ATCTGCGTGTCATTATTGCTTATTTTATTACCGTCATTGTTGATATCTAAACCAAATAAGGCATCGTTAAGATTTTATTTTGTTATAGAGTGTGAACTGGAAAAGGTTTCCAAATGGGAATTTGAAACTGTATCCGAAAATCAATTGCAATTTTACTTTACGATAGTAAAAAAACACAGTGTTGATTGGTTTTTAATGGGGAAAATATCATAAATTCTAGTGTAGCCCATTTTGATGGTGGATGTATACTGTTTATTCTAAGTCATTACGGAGAAGATTAATAGCAATGAATCCCCCAAGAGAAGAAATACACATTTAATAAAGGATTAAAGGCTTTATTTCTACATGCTCCAGTTGTGTTGTTGCCAAGTGACTTTTATTTTTTTACCATTGTATGCCTTCTCGAATGGAAGTAAAGTAAAAGTAGACGGGGGTGATGGCAGGGCCTATAACCGCTTAGGGTTTATCTCAGGCTGGTGGAAAGAGAGGGAGTAAAGTATCCTCAAACACTGGATGATTCCAACAGAGCAGGCATCACTAAAGGTCCTCAAAGTCCCAGTTGGTTGTGATCTTAAACCGGGCAACGGTTTACGTCTAGTACCCAAATGCGCCAATAACGTGATTGCAAAGATCCTGAACAAATAACGCAAGGTATCCAGTTCGATGACAATATACTTCTGCCAATCCAATGGCTTGATGCTGTTTATCAATACAAATGATCGCATTTTTATCAACATAAATGATCACATTTTATCCAGTATACTACATCTGTACTACATATGCGCATAAATGTTTGTGTCACAAATTTTGCTTATTATATATGCATGTGTGTGCGTTTTTATAGTATGCATGCGCGTGTCTGTTTTTGTGTATGTAATGTTAAAAAACTGTATGTCTTCTTAAACTGTTGTAAATCATTCAGATCTTGCTGAAACTAGGTTCCATCTTAGTTTCTAGAGCAACAATTCAGTTCGTTCAACTGAAGAAAACTGTGTCCTGGGAGGTAAGCTTGGAAGAGGCTAAAGAGAGGATGAAAACAAAGTACCAAGAATTGATGGACAGTTATTGTAAGAATGGGTGTAGAATAAGATGAATACCAGTGGATTCTGGCAATGGAACGTTTGCATGTCGTACTGTTGACCAGTGGAATTTTAGGCATTTCAGGGGATTGCAGAATGACAGCCCTCAAGAATAACGTAGAAACTGCCGAGAAAGCGTTTAGTTAGTTCTGGCTGAAAAGAGTTGATTGGTGGAGTTAGTAGAATGCTGCTTGAGCATAGGCCTCGGCTTCATCAACCTAGGTTGGAACGCAAGTAATTAAAATTGTTTCCAGCTCCAAAGATTGATTCATTTACGAAAAGGCAATTAAGACCATTACCTCGTTAGAAGGAGAGCTAAATTCTAGATTCAAGATGTCTTCAAACTTATATGCAATTAAAGAACAGGACAGGCTTATTGTCTAGAGATAGGAGGCCAATTTTAGAGATGTATCTCTACCGTAAAAGCCAGCCATCATCACCACAACAGTTGCCCAAGTGTATTGCCAGTAACCAACAAACTTAGACTCGTACAAAGGTATTTATGTCGAGAAGCATATGTTTATTGAGTTCCAAGAACAGGTTATTAGTACAGATATGCCAAAGCAATATATATATATATATAATATAATATGATATAATATAATGTAATATAACATAATATAACATAATATAAATGTAAGGACAAGCAAGTTAGGCAACCCCATATACAAAAAATATTAAATATATTTAATTCAGAAAATGTACATATATATACATATAAGACAAAGTCCGACTCACACAGAATAGAAGGGATATCAGGAATTAAAAGGGTTGAGTAGGAGTTTTACGAGTGCAACTTCTGTTTCTGATGATTTGGTAGTCCAAAGTAATGATTGCAACTTGATTCCATCTTCGGATAACACCAGCTTCCGTCTTTTTCCCTGAAGGTTCACCCGACAACGACGACGATGATGGTGGGGAAGGTGGTGGTGGTGGTGGTGGTGGTGGTGTTGGTGGTAGTGGTCGTGGTGGTGGTAGTGATGGTGGTGGTGGTGATGGTGGTTATAAGGCGTGGGATGATAAATGCGGTAAATATGAGATATTACCAGGTTAATTGATTTTCTAAACCTATTTAACCATTGTACTCTTTGTATTTATTTCATTCAAGCCATGTACCCGAGTTATACTTGAGAATACCATGAATTTGTCGTATATTGATTAGAACCTGTCTTAAAAGTTTCGGGACTTCTCTGTAATTTGTAAAGATATATCTATACATTTATTTGTATACAAAACATCTGACATACAAATAAGGATATAACAAAATCCCAAACAACGGCACGCATATAAACATGCACAAATATATCATAATACATATTTGCATGTATATATACGAACGTATTTATGTATACGTATGTATGCATGCATGTATGTAAGTATGTAGGCACGTATGTGTATGTATGCACATATACAGAAATGCATGTACGTTCACACATATATACATATATGTAGATACTGATAAATTTAGCATAAACATGTATGTATATATATATACATAAGTAAATTTATATAGATAAATGCATAAATATTTGTGAGTGTATATATATATATATATATATATAT
>NC_068990.1:66321248-66324576 GCF_001194135.2 Octopus bimaculoides | reverse complement strand
ATACATATATATACATAGATACATTCATACAAACATACATACGCGCATATACATAACCACTCCGCAACATATATATCTATACGCACAAACACACACACACACACACACACACACACACACACATATACACACACACATACACACACACACCTACACACACACACACACACACACACACACACACACACACACACACACACACGAATATTCATCTGCGTGCACGCGTGTACGTGTGTGTGTGTGTGTGTGTGTGTGTGTGTGTGCGCGTGTTAGTGAGGATATATACGATTCTGCTCGCGCATGTCTGTGTTTATATATGTATGTCCATATTTACGGTTCTGATGTCATCTACCTCTTATCATTGCAGCGCCAGTCACTTTATCGAGCAGGTGTTGGTAAGACGTTAGATAGGTTCTTCAGATTTATAGCCTGTCAAAGAAATTCTTTGCAAGATCAAAAGCTTCTAGCCGGTCGGCGCCGTTCAGTTTCTCATGTACTTCACGCTATTCTTTTCATATTACTTTAGGATGCATGTGTGATAGAATCTCACTGAAATCATTTTAGGAGAACAATGGCAAAACGCGACTCCAACCGATCAATTCCCAACCCTTGAACTATTAGGTCAAGCAATGCTGTTTCTGAAGCCGTCGCTTTCCGGAAAGATTTCCTTTGAAATTTGATCTTATGAGCTTTGGGTTTGAAAACAACCGCTAAATAAACAGAGCGGACATTGGAAAGAAAGAGGGAAATAAATAAACAAGGAAAGAAAGAAAAGAAGGAAGAAAACAGAAAGACAACCGAAAGGAAAGAGAACAATGAGAACGACGAGGAGGGTTGTGAAAGAACACTAAATCTCAGGTCAGTTCTGAAATATCAGTAAAACTAGAATTCATATCACAATAAAGGTTTTAAGCGTTGTTTAATGTCTGACATATAATGAGATGTTGTGACATTCATGGATTATTGTCATGAAGATTCATAACTTTGATAAGTGCAACTATCGAATGGAAATCTGATTCTGATCAAGGTCTCAATCTACAGAGTATTTATTTCATAGCATTTTATTTTTGTTTTAAAAACGAACGATTTCTGATTTGCCACGAGGGATTAGATTTATAAAGCGATAAAGAGTATAAAGTTGTCACGTCTATCCGTTTCTAATGAATCTTTAGCCATGAAAGTTAAGCAGTTTCGGGCGAGTAATTGAAACTTGTGTACAGATACAGTGGCGGGGGACATAGTTTTCCGAAAAACCTACCGACACTCTCCGACTACAACTATTACAAACCAAATATCTTAAACAGATTCACCCTTACTGTTATTATTTCGACAGAAGACATCAATAGCTGTGTTATCGAAGCCCTTGGCATTTCTTCTGGTCGAAAGTGTATTTATCTAAATAGAAGTGGTTTTCATAAACTTTATATGATGTTTTCTTTGTAAGTGATATAATGATATTGTTGTTAAAGATACCAGATGGTGTTAAAGAAGTAGGAAAGAACTTGTAATCTCTTCTACGATTAAAGTTCAACTCCTGCTGTGGTCCATGTTACTTTCCATAATACAGAATCGATTAGACAATTAACCACTCGTTTGTGTGACGATTCAAGAATACAGAAAATATCGCGAATATAGCCGGTGCAGGCATAGCTATGTGGTTAAGAACCTCGCATTGCATTCGAGTGGTTTACGTTAAGTCCCACTGTGCGGCACCTTAGGCAAGATTCTTCTCAAATAACCCTCGATTAAATAATGCCTTCTGTATGCATTTGGCAGCTCAAAAGTGCGTAGAAGCCCGTCATATATATATATATATATATATATATATATATATATATAATGATAATAATAATAATAATAATGATAATAATTATAATAAAGGGTAAAAATCATTAATGATTTTTTTACCCTCTATTATAATTAATATTTGAAAATTGTACTCCATGATCGAAAATGTATTAACTGCAGAATAGGTCTTGACACACATCATTCTTTTGATTGACACACTAATATTACTGTTGTGAATTGTGAATACCACACGTTGTGCGCTGTAATGGGATCTTTTCCCTTGAATAAAATTAGTGCCGTTGTTTGTCAACAACAACTATCGGCGGTACTGTTATTTATGACATCGTTCGTGCGTTTGTACTGGTTTTAGCTTTAGGGTTTTAGTGTTAGGGTTCGGGTTTTAGAGTTAGGGTGTGGGTTAGGGTTTTAGGGTTAGGGTTAGGGTTTTAGGTTTAGGGTTAGGGTTAGGGTTAGGGTTAGGGTTATGAGTTAGGTTATGGCAAAAATACTCATAACTCTAACCCTACATCGCATCTATCAACTACTCCTGCCTGATCGTAGTATCTACCTCTGCTTCATGGCTAACAAGAATGGAACGCTTGTTCTTCCGATCTTAGAGAAAGGGACACGAGCCCCTTACTAGAAGGTCCATTTGCAGTCAGTATCGCCGGAGAGGGCAAATGCTTACATCGCGTCCATTATCTACAGAATGGAATGCTTGTTTTCCGATTTGTGGGGAAGAGATGCGTCCCGCTTGCCGGAAGGGCCATTAGCAGTTAGCATCCGCTGCATGGGGGACTGGGTTTACCGAGCAGGCATGTGCTGAAGCTACGGCCTCTCAAGCTTTTCTTTGACAGTAAGCAGGTGTAGTCGCCGTTTGTTAGACGCGCTTTTCTGCAGTTCTTTTCTTAGACATAGTTGCAGTACAGGATGAAGCATAGCTGGAGGCAGGGTGTCTGGCACTTCGAGTAGTGTGAGGCATTCAGTGCCTCTGCCGGTCGGGTAATGCAGTCAGTACCTGTTCCGCTATGGCGTTCTATACAGGGATAATGATTGGAAGATCGACAACATACTCAAAGAGATATAAGAAATGATGAAAATCAATTGGCTGGTCTGTTCAGTTGACTTTCAGCCTGGTACTGTGGATAATTTCAAGAAATTCTTAACCTGCAGTGCTAGGAATTATATTACTATTGGAAAATGTCTATAACTTTGTGTGTGGAGTGGTGGTGATGGTGTTTGTCTGTTTGTCTGTGCGTGAGTGTGTCGCTGTATGTGTATGGGGAAGAAAGATATAGACAGACAAACAGACAGATAGACAGACAGATATATAGAAAGATAGTTGGATAGATAGATAGATAGATAGATAGATAGATAGATAGATAGATAGATAGATAGACAGATAGATAGATGGATGGATAGATAGATACATATATACATAGATACATAGATACATAGATAGATAGATAGATACATACATACATACATACATACATACATACATACATGCACACATACATGGAGAGAGAGAGAGAGAGAG
>NC_068990.1:66319228-66320006 GCF_001194135.2 Octopus bimaculoides | reverse complement strand
ATACATACATACTTATATATACATATATATACATACATATATATATATACACATACACACACAAATTTTATTTCATTTTTCTATTAATTCAACCAAACATAATTGGTGTACTTGAAAGAATGCGAATCAAAACCGGATAAGACCAGTTATATTATTTTATTTATTCAAATTTGTATGTTTGCGTATCTGCATTTTTACGTAGCTATGCGTTGTCTATGTGAGCGCGTGTGTGTGTGAGTGTTTGAGTGTGTTCGTGAATGCCTGCGCATGTGTATATGTGTGTATGTTTTTGCTTATTGTGTAACCTACTCAATCATTTTGTGACAAAACAGTATCGATCCGAGTATGTAGAGGAGTGCAGTAGGAAATATGCATGCAATATCGATCATTCGCTTCTTCGTGCTTTATATCTAATTTTATTATGTTCTTCATTTACCTGATGTTTATTTACTTATTTAATTATTTTTTATATTTATTCAATTTTTGTTTTGGTTGCATCATGCTAGGCTGAGTATGGAGAAGCTGAAAAGGACTTGGAATACTTTGTTGTATTTATAACTTATGGTTAGTCTTCTTGTCCTCTCGTACATAATATGCATGTGTACGCTTATCTATCTATATATCTAGCTAGCTAACTATCATTATGTGTGTTTGTGTGCATGTGTTTGTGTCTGAATGCTGTATGGTATATGTGTGACAGTGTGCGAGCGTGTACGATCGTATAAACTCATATACCTATACACACACATATATATATATATATATATATATATATATA
>NC_068990.1:66318059-66318550 GCF_001194135.2 Octopus bimaculoides | reverse complement strand
TATATATATATATATTTATATATATATATATATATATGTATATATATGTACGTTTATATATGCTTGTGTTTTTATATACATACACATATCACATATATATATATGTATGTATGTATATATGTACGTAATGTATATATACGTGAGCATGTGAGGGAGAAGGTGCGTGTATTTTTCTCATGTCTAATGTTGCAAATATCGAAGTCTACTCGCGGTGAGACCCTCCCCGTTCACATATGGGAAGATGACTTGATGACACAAGTCATGGAAACTGACGCCTGCCATAATGGTTTCCAATGTTTATATTTCCATATATGCCAAATACATTATATATGACGTGTGCATGCATCAGTGTACATATTGGTTGTATGTGTACAAATATGTGCGTAGATATGATGTATGTACGTGTGGTAGCTTATGTGCAAACATACACATGTATACATACATTCATATATGCACACACACACACACACACACACACACACACACACACA
>NC_068990.1:66317418-66317750 GCF_001194135.2 Octopus bimaculoides | reverse complement strand
TATATATATGCATGCATGTATACACATACATGTATATATATATTTATATATATACATGTATGTATACAGATATACACACATGTATATATATGTACACTCACACACACGCACACGCACTCACACGCACGCACACAGTCACACACACATGCATGTATGTATAGACATGAATATATATGTTAAAGCATGGCACGACTTTTTTCTCATAATTCCGTATGAAAAGGATTTCAAAAATACGCACGCAGCCTTTTTTCTCTGACTAAATATTATTCAATATATAATGCGTGCCTCTGTGTGTGTGTGTGTGTGTGTGTGTATGTGTGTGTGTGTGTGTG
>NC_068990.1:66314324-66316372 GCF_001194135.2 Octopus bimaculoides | reverse complement strand
CCGATCTTACATTTTTTAAAATTGAATGAAATTTAATAGTATTTTAGAATGGCTAATGGAATTGAAAATTATTTTTATGCATTTGTGTAGATTTAAACTAATTAAATTATTATTTTACAGAATAAAAGAATTAAAATTTCTTTCATTAAAACCCTTTCTAACATGGAAGTATCCAAATGGTATTTAAGGCACATAATGTTTTATGAGTACAAAAAAGAAAACTCTGCAGCCGAAGTGACTCGAAACATACACTCAGTTTATGGGAAATAATGCTTGAATGAAAGAACGTGCAGAAGATGGTTTGCAAAATTCAGAAGTGGAGATTTCAGCCTGAAGATTAAGATCGAACAGGACGTCCAGATGAGTTTGAGGATAAGCTCCTTGAGGTATTACTTGAAGAAAATCCTGCATTATCAGTCGAAAAATTGGCAATGAAACTTAGTTTAAACCATACAACTGTTCATTGTCATCTTCAACAACTTGGAAGGTTTCCTAAACTTGGAAAATGGATGCCTCATGAATTGTCCATAAGCAACCGCAAATCCCGAGTTGATATCTGCTCTTCTCTCCATTCTCGCGAACTCATTTCACCCTTTATGGATAGACTTGCGAATGGTGACGAAAAATTGATCTTCTATCGAAATGTTAAACGTCGTAAATAGTGGCTTGGTATAAAGGAAAAGGCTCAGCCACAACCAAGAATGGAACTTCATGGGAAAAAGTTCTTCTCTCAATCTGGTGGGATTGCAAACGAGTAATTCACTTTGAATTGTTACCACTTAATGCAATAAGCAATGCTCAAGTCTACTGTTAGCAATTAGAGCGTTTGAACAAAGCTGTGAAGTAAAAATAAAAAGACCCACTTTAGTGAATCGAAAAGGAATGATGTTTTATCAAGCAACGCGCGACCCCACACTGCAAAAATCATCTCACAGAAGATCGAAGAGCTTGGTTGGGGAAAAATTCCTCATCCACCTTATTCTCCCAACCTTCTCCTTCAGACTACCATTTGTTTCGTAGTTTACAGAATCATTTGGGGGACATAAGTTTCGCAAGCCAGGAGGAGGTCAAAACTGACATTTCAGAGTTCTCCGCTTTGAAACCAAAAGAGTTTTACATTGATGGGATTAAAAAGCTTGTAAATAGATGGAAGGAAGTCATAGATAATCAGGAAAAGTACATTGATGATTGAATTTCAATTAAATATAACATTTGATCATTTGTTTTCTTTATTCAAAATTCGGAAAGATCTTATGGGATGACCTGATATATTATATCATACCTTGGTACCATGTGGACTAAGATCCCCGTTGACAGGCCGCTGGTATTTATAGTGTTAAATAATTTCGGTATGCAAATTAGGAAGCCCTTCAAAGAGTAACTGCTGCATTTTTTGAGTATATAAACAGTTTGGCCAGAGTGCTTCTCTGGAAACTGTCGGATGGTGTACACTCCTCTGATGAGAACACAATCATGTTCGCAAATCGACTAAGGTTGTTCGTCATTGTTTTTCAGACTACGGAGAAATGGCTAAAATTGAAGATCGATGTTACTATCATAACGTAGCTTTCTAGTAACATGTCAACGCATAATCTTCTGTATGTATGTATGCATGTATATATGAATATATACATATTTATTTATGTGTGTGTGTGTGTATATATATATATAAGAGGGTAATTGATATATAAACTGTAATTTTCTAATAATGTTTTTGTTACATACTGTTGAAAGCATTTGATGTGCATAGAAGTTCCAGCTCATTTCTGTTTCCAGAATCACATATAAAACTGTGCGCGTACGCCTGAATAATCATTCTTATATATGTACGCTTGTGTGTGTGTGTGTGTGTGTGTATTTGTGCGTCTGTGTATGTGTGTAGTTTGTGTGTTTGATTTATTTTCAGTTATCATTTCGTGTGTGTCGTTCTATATATTTTATTTCACTATATCACTGAATTCAGTGTAATTTAATATTATATTGATTTTAGTGAACTCTGATACACCCACCGACATCTCTATGTATATCTACACACACACACACACACA
>NC_068990.1:66312895-66314314 GCF_001194135.2 Octopus bimaculoides | reverse complement strand
ACACACACACACACACACACACACACACACACACACATACACATACAGTGAGAGAAAGAGATGCTTATGTACAGACATATGCCCACATATGCATAATCATATTTGATAAGTATTCATATATCCATATACATACATAGAATTACGCATATGCACATGTACACGCACAAACATACACACATACAGACAAATAAATAGATAGATAGATAGATAGATAGATAGATAGATAAATTAACTTTTGTTTTTATATGTCGTCATATATGAAAAAAAGACATTCAAACAGTAATTGATGGATCATTCTAAGTAGAGTTCTATATGTTTTATATTTATAAGGACAAGGTTATGAAACTTTTCTTCGTAAACATAAGAGCCACACACATACACATACTAGATAATGAAGAAGTCTACTTTTCATTTAAAGGATGCATATAATATTAGTTTTTGTGCATTCGTTTCCGTATAAGTTTAATACGACATTTGCTGATTTGTTTTGAATGTCTTGGGACACATACATATGCATATAAATATCTCCGCATGTATGTGTGTGAATCGGTGTGTGTGCTTATATATGTAGATATAGATATATGCATGTTTATGTATACACATCTATATATGTGCGTATGTATACATATATATATGTGTGTGTGTGTGTGTGTGTGTGTGTGTGTGTGTGTGTGTGTGTGTGTGTGTGTGTGTGTGTATGTGTGTGTGTTTGTATGTGGATAGATAGATAGATAGATAGATAGATAGATAGATAGATAGATAGATAGATAGATTGATAGATAGATAGACTGACATGTATATACAGGGAGCGAGAGGTACTTAGGTACGTATATGGTAATTTGATAAAACATCTCTAATCTCGAAAGACTAAATGTATCTCAATAAAAATATGTGCATAATTTTTCGATAATCTTTCTTATACGATTATTTTCTGAATATCTGCCTTCAGTTTCAATGACTGTTTCGGTGCTGGATCGGAATCTTTGACATGACTGCAGAGAATGATCCTTATTCATTTCGGTCATCACCAGGACAATGGCAGCGTTTATTGAAGGTATGGTATTATGGGGTTGTCGATTAGTCGCCCGCTTAACACATGTCTTCAATTGGATGTAAATTTGGTGATTTTAGTGATACATTGTCTTAAAATTTGTCCGTCTATTCTTGTCTTATGTAGCCTTTGTGAGAAGGCGCTGAGTCTTATATATATATATATATATAATAATAATAATAATAATAATAATAATAATAATAATAATAATAATAATATAGATTTAATCAAAAGATTAAATGTGATACTCAAAATGTTTGAGGCACCAGAATTTGGTAGGGTAAAAACCAAAAACAAAATCAAGAGATTTGGTGAATAAAATTTAAAGAAAAGCAACAAAAATTCAATAGGTTATAGCAGTACGTACG
>NC_068990.1:66310403-66312885 GCF_001194135.2 Octopus bimaculoides | reverse complement strand
TATATATATATATAATAATAATAATAATAATAATAATAATAATAATAATAATAATAATAATATAGATTTAATCAAAAGATTAAATGTGATACTCAAAATGTTTGAGGCACCAGAATTTGGTAGGGTAAAAACCAAAAACAAAATCAAGAGATTTGGTGAATAAAATTTAAAGAAAAGCAACAAAAATTCAATAGGTTATAGCAGTACGTACGTTTCGTACAAACTTCATTTATTCATGTATTGAGAACACTACACAAAATGTATAATGAAAATGTACTCCTCAGCTGCATAACGGAATTTCATTTTAGAAAGTCAAGATGGTATTTTTTCTTCTCTTACTCTTGTTTTTTGCACACATCTACAAAATGACTTTCTAAAATGAAATTCCATTATGCAGCTGTGGAGTACATTTTCATTACACATTTTATGTAGTGTTCTCACTACATGAATAAATGAAGTTTGTACGAAACGTACGTACTGCTATAACCTATTGAATTTTTGTTGCTTTTCTTCAACTATATATATAATCTTTCTGATGCTTTCAGAGTGATACACATGATGGTTCCAGTAACTGTGACGGTTTTAGGTGTGGTGAGTGACGAAGGTCATATCATGCCGCCTCACATCTTTCTGTCGGATCTTGGAATTAATGCTGCTGACTTAGAAGAGGAACAACAGTCTGCAGTTCCTCTGCTTAGTCAGCAGCGTTAATTCTAAGATCCGTCAGAAAGATGTGAGGCGGCATGATATGACCTTCGTCACTCACCACACCTAAAACCGTCACAGTTACTGGAAACATCATGTGTATCACTCTGAAAGCAACAGAAGGATTTGCACATAAACATCTATCATCTACCCAGCTAGACTTTTGCTCTTGATCGAAGGTTTTCGAATCATAAAAATCAAAGCATGTCTCGCTGAAGAGGGTTTTCATTCTCGTTAAGTAAATACTTGGCACAGTTTTCCTGTCTTTGCAGACATGAATTGGTCTTTCCTCAGTACATACGATTTGTATCCTATGTACTTATGATATTCCGCTCCGACACATGAAAGTATTCGGTGATGGCCATTAATAATATCTTCTGGGATCACCATTAATAATATTTTGAATCCCTTGAATGAATTTCGAGAGTAGATGCGCAGAAGCTGTGGCTGAAAGTAAACAAACTTAAGACCAGTTCCGATATGTTTGAAAGACCTGTAAAAGACTTATCCCGTTGAAGAAATATGATGTGAAAGACACCAGTCAGCTCAGGGTGTCTTCTGTTGACTGATGGATGCATGCAACTCGAACTCTTAGTTCTCATCAGTATTAGATTCCAGAGTGAGCCAACTCTAACTTGAGTGTGAAGCGAAGCTTCTTTTATAAAAAATGAGTCACTATAATTAAGTGTAGCGGATTTTGAAACTCTAAGCTTGCTGAAACCAGGGTGAAAATGTATTATTCGCTTTATATGGTTGACTTCAAACCGCATTAAAAAAATCTAAATTACGTTTATTCTCTGATTTATCTTTTAAGAAAATCTAGCGAGGTTAATGGGATGCAGTTTGGAGGTAACTTAGTGTTCAGTTGTAACCATGAAGAGAGGCTGAAAAAATTTATATAATGGTATAAATGTACGAGAAGAGGATATCATTAGGTCACTGAGAGAGAAAAAAGGATACATGCAGCTAAGAATGCAGCAGGACGATAAGAGAAAATGAAGGGAAAAGAGAGGTGAAAATATCCGAAATGGTTAAAACAAAGACTAGGAAAGTACTCAAAACAAAGCTAAATAGACTGAAGCCTCTGAAAACAAATAATAGATGGGCAATGAAAGTAGTGTTCTCCTTTTCTTGTTTTAAAAAATTGAACAAAAGGCAGAAAATAGAAAAGGTAAAAGGCTTTTCACAAGGTATGATGCGTACCATCATAAAATTTATATGAAACAGGATGCAACTTCCAAGAAAGAGAAGAAGCAGTGGTTTGTAAAATGTAGAAGCCGCCATCGGCTTTCAAAATCTGAGCTGTGCATAGCAAAAATGTATACGAGTATGACAATAATAATGACGATGGTGATGGTGGCAGTCGTGATTTCAATTGTTAGCCTCAGGGGCATAGATGTGGGCACATCACAAGAACAGTCTACAATTTGTAGTGGAATTTACATGTAAGATGAGGTGAAAGGAAAAAGACGGTGAAAAGGGATAAAAGTATACATGGTATACATACTATGTAAACACATGATGGAACAGTCATCTTGATACAGCAGGCTCAGCAAAAGCAGACTAAGAGAATAAGAACCTTTCCTATTCAAACAGGCCATATCAGGCCCAAATACGACGCTTGTTTTATCTTCAAAGTGATCAGAATGGTCTCTCACATCTACAGTGCAACGTCATTCAAAAAATAAACAATCACAACATCAAAATCCCAAAGCTACAAGATAAATTCCAAACAACAAGAATAAATACTAAAGAGTTACAGAAATGAAGAAGATCT
>NC_068990.1:66310163-66310393 GCF_001194135.2 Octopus bimaculoides | reverse complement strand
GAAAATATCCGAAATGGTTAAAACAAAGACTAGGAAAGTACTCAAAACAAAGCTAAATAGACTGAAGCCTCTGAAAACAAATAATAGATGGGCAATGAAAGTAGTGTTCTCCTTTTCTTGTTTTAAAAAATTGAACAAAAGGCAGAAAATAGAAAAGGTAAAAGGCTTTTCACAAGGTATAATGCGTACCATCATAAAATTTATATGAAACAGGATGCAACTTCCAAGAA
>NC_068990.1:66308363-66309342 GCF_001194135.2 Octopus bimaculoides | reverse complement strand
TATATATATATATATATATATATATATATATGTATGCATATATATATATGCAGATGAAAGTGATAATTTCATAGTAGATCTGTTAAAGATAGAATGGTTCTTATGGTTATGTGGAAAATTGGATTATACTATTCTAAAGAAAACTTTAGTAGGGCCCTTAACTTTTAAAGTGAAGTTTACTATATCAGGTTTTTAACCCACATGAATATACGCAGGATTGCATGAATATACGCAGGATTATTCTGTCAATAACAAAATCGTAAACTACAGTATACACGTGATCACAAAAACACAAATTTCATAACTTGTGAATAAAACACAGTAATGTCTCTCGGCACACTGGCTCGTGAAGTTCACTGCTAGCTCTCACTACGTAAACGACCGCCGAAGTGCATTGCGGCATATGTTCCAATGTCGTACTTACTGAGGTTAAATTACGTTGAAATCATCTTTGCCTTTAGTTCTTGTGATGTGGGTATATAACGTACAATTGAAGATGGTTCTTTAGCGGGAATACTGGAATGAGGGTCAGGACAAGGTGATAGTATTTGTTTGAGCTGAATGAGTCTTGTGTTCAGAAACTTTGCTTTGAGTACGCATCTCTGATACTCTTTCACCAAGTTGCAAGGGTGTGTATAATATTCTGGGCACTAACTAACTAAGAGATAGATAGATAGATAGATAGATAGATAGATAGATAGATACATACATACATACATACATACATACATACATACATACGTACATGCTTGCATGCATACATACATAAGTAGATATACAGACGCTCAAATATATAATTGTGAGTGTGTGTGTGATGAGAGGCTTGCTTCCCAACCACATGGTTCCGGGTTCAGTCCTTCTGCGTTGCGTTGAACCTTGGGCAAGTGTCTTCTACTATAGCTTCAGGCCGACCAAAGCCTTGAGAGTGGAACTGTTTTGCGGTAACTAAAATAAGTCCGTCGGATATATATATATATAT
>NC_068990.1:66306826-66307836 GCF_001194135.2 Octopus bimaculoides | reverse complement strand
TATATATATATATATATATTTGTACGCTGATGTCTATCATCGTGTAATATATATGTTTGCGTGTTTCTGTTTCTGTTCATATATGTGTGTATGCTTGTATCCATATTGTCATGTGTATTCCTTCATTCACTTTTTTTACTCTCATATATATAATCTTGTACGTTGTAATCCTCTTTATATATGCTTTCATTATTAATGCTTACCCGATTATGAACAAAACCAATAAAATAAAATAATATAGACGTTAAATTTCTAATACACAGTACTTGACTATCCATCATTATTCATGTTATTCAGTATACCAATCAGTTAACAACACTCGACAGATAAATAACAACACAACAAAACCTATACACATTGTCGTCTCCTACTAAATAAATCGAATGAATAATTTTTTACACAGCTTAAACGCTATCGTGTCCTCTTTCCTTCTCTCTCTACCCTCTGTCTCTCTGTCTGTCTATCTCTCTCTCTCTCTCAATCTTTCTTTTTTTCCTCTCTGTAATATGGCTAACAACTTTTTCTCAAGGCTGTTTCTAACGTAACTGAGCTGAATGTGACGACAACATTCTCATAAACACTTAGGTTGATCATTACGAGAGCGAAGAAAAACAGTTACTAATATCCATCTGCCATAAAATTCTTCCTAGCTTTACTTTAACTCCCAGTTACAAGATTGCAAAAGGAGATGAAACTAAGATGAAAGTAAAATCGCCAGATGTTATACACCAAAGAAAATCCCGAGTCAACCAGCGAACATCTGCTTGCTTGATTTCCTAGAAACAGTGACCAATTTCTCATTTAAATCACATCACAAGGTATAAAATTGATACTGTCATCCAAGACATCCCATTAAATAAATATATAGACATGTGCTAATATTTGTTTTTATGTTCAGTTATAATTATCTAATGGCTTACTCGACGATGGATTAACTGGCATAAACTTCGAAGTCACTGTCAACAACATTCTTATTTAAGAATAATACACACACACACACACACACACAC
>NC_068990.1:66305079-66306108 GCF_001194135.2 Octopus bimaculoides | reverse complement strand
TGTGTGTGTGTGTGTGTGTGTGTGTGTGTGTGTGTGTGTGTGTGTGCGCGCGTGCGCGCGCGTGTATGTACGTGTGTGTGTGCACTAGTTTAAAAGCCGCACGCCGTGCGAACTTTCAAGTTAGCTCCTGCGGAGAGTTAATCAGCCCTGCAATCCAAAACTAGAGGAAGATAAGTAGCATGATTATAATACGTATATAATGACCATATGCCCCAGTGGTGTTTGAACACACACACACTCTCTCTCTCTCACACACACACACACACACACACACACGCACACACACACACAGACCACATATATACATGTTCTTTACGCTCAGAATATGAGAACAATCTGCTATAATTTCCAATTTTCTTGACTTTGAATTTTTGATATTTGATCAGAAGGACATGCATATCGAAACCGGTAATGTTGTATAAAAATCACTTTTGTAACAAATGTAAAAATATTTATTCAGTTCGATTATTCAGTCCATTTATAGTTGTGTAATTTTAGCAGATCTTGCTGAGTAAATTTGACTTTTATCGGCAGGCAACTTTCATTAACAGGTGTAAAAGCAATGACATTACGGATAAAGACTAAAAGTGAAATTCCTATTGCATCTTACCTGTTTGATTTGTTACTAAAATTATCCCAGATGGCAACCGGCAAAACTTTTGCCACTTTTCAAGATGAGGTACATGAACTTCAATTAATTTAAATATGGGTATAATTGGTACAAGATTTTATTCTTTCTGTAAATATTCCGTACCTCGGTGTGGAATAATTTTTGTCCATAGTTTTTTTCGGGTGCATTCAAATCCAGGCAGGGCCAAACAAGGTTCTACAAGTTATTTCAATAAGTGGTTTTATATCGGGGTTGAAAGGATTGATGCGTACAATATTAAATATGCTACACAATCTGAATCATTAAAAACTTTTGAACGTTTACTGGCTTTGATGAAATTTTGGGGTTAACGGACTTGAAAGAACGGAAGCTAAATGAGACGGAAGTTAATTAGTCCGATAATGATTTTCAAGGTTAAC
>NC_068990.1:66303091-66304211 GCF_001194135.2 Octopus bimaculoides | reverse complement strand
ATATAAGGATGAACAGAAGTCATCGTACTTTGTTGGGTACATCGGGGTGTGTTGATTTTTGTTTATTTTTTATGTGTCTCGACCATAGGTGCACTGATGAATAAAAAATGTAGCTTACTACATTGCTGCATTAATTATGAAACCAGTGGTTTGCCGTTAAGTTAAATGTTTTTAGGAGGTTAATTTTTGAAAGTTGCATTCCCTCGCTTTCTGTAAATATGTGCTTATTTTTTGGTAGTTTTGACTTATTTAGTCCCTCTAAGCGTGAGGCATTACTATATAGTAATGCCCTTATATAAATATATATATATATATCAACTACGGCAGTAGTTGAATAATATTCTTAACGTAACATTTTTGTCGCAGTCGGCGCCTTTCAAGGATTCTCACTAATTCAGTTTTAAGCGAAATCAAACTTAGTCTTTTGAATTATGTTGACTAGTGATAAGCTACATTTAGATATAAAATACTTGAAATCTGGTGCAGTAGAACAAATGTTAAGAGAAAAAATGTAAAGACCAAACTGATTGACTGATGGGTAGTAACGGCCGACATCGACACTTTGAATCCACACTATTCTTCCAGTTATTATATTGATACTGATATGAAAGAGAAATGTTAGAGAAATATATTGGTAAAGGTTTCGTAAAATTTTATCCATTAGAAAAGGATATTTAATTCTAATTCTCAATTTTTTATCAATCTTCGCGTAATATCAAAGGGACACTACTCATATATGAACTAAACTATTTTTAGGCGCACACACAACAAAAGATAAAAGACAACACAAATCGATACAAAGAGTTCTAATATTTATTTTCATTAGTCTAAATTATTTTTTATAAAAAATGAAATTTGTTTTCTTAATTTTTTGTAGTGTGGCTTTTTAAAATCCATTTTTGAATAAATTATTTTTATAACAAGATTACTTAACAAAATATTTTTATTCTTTTTATTTTGTCTCTATGAGCAGTACTGAATCATATAGTAGGGCTGTGCAGAAAAGGAGAATGACAAGAATTCAAATATTTTAATTGACTATTTTCACTTTTTTAAAATTTTAAAGCATGGGGTTAATTTTTTTATGCTGAAAATGACTTTATTTTTAATTTATTTATCA
>NC_068990.1:66301964-66302801 GCF_001194135.2 Octopus bimaculoides | reverse complement strand
TTAATTTATTTGAAATAAAGTCATTTTATTAAATTTGTATCCTCATTTACTTTTACATTATTTTTAAAATTCATTAAATATATTCATTTGTGACTTGGTCGCTGTACAGTACCGAAATTAGAGTACGTACATTATATCCAGAAAAGGCAAAGTTGCAATGACTATCATTCATTTTTAATTTAATTTCTAAATGAGAATTAGTCAAATGAAAAAATCTAAATTTTGTTTGAATTTCCTTGGAAGATTTTGAATTCAAAATGACTGCAAAAAATGGTAATTTTATATATTTTTAATTAAAACTTTACTATTAAAGGCGCAGGAGTGGCTGTGTGGTAAGTAGCTTGCTTATGGTTCCGGGTTCAGTCCCACGGCGTGGCACCTAGGGCAAATGTCTTCTACTATAGCCTCGGATCGACCAAAGCCTTGTGAGTGGATTTCGTAGACGGAAATTGAACGAAACCTGTCGTATATATGTATATGTTTGTGCGTCTGTGTTTGTTCCCCACCATCGCTTGAAAGTTGGTGCGTTTACATTCCCGTCACCTAGCGGTTCGGCATTAAGTAACCGATAGAATAAGTATTATGCTTACAAAGAATAAGTCCTAGAGTATGATCTGTTCAACTAAAGGCGGTGCTCGAGCATGGTCGCAGTCATATGACTGAAACAAGTAAAATAAAAGAATATACATATATAGCTACAGCTCTTCTTCCTTCGTATCCGAAAGTTTGCATACGAGCCTCGGTTTTAATGCAGAAAGTTTATTGCTCTATAATATGAACCATTTCAATGCTAATTCATGTTTCTAGTGTACACACACACATATATATATGCGTATT
>NC_068990.1:66298577-66301954 GCF_001194135.2 Octopus bimaculoides | reverse complement strand
ATATATATATATGTATATAGTATATTTGCCACCTAAATAAGGCGGACCCATAGAGGACGATGCTACTGTTATTTATAACCCCAGGAAGACATCTCCTCCAGCTGGCTAACGACACACTCTATGTGTCTGGTTGGTATTTGTGAAAGGAAATCACTGTTCCCATCTCTAGCCTTACGTGATACACGCAGACCCGGGTTTCTGAGTGGTAACCCGTCGTTACCGTGTGATAATCACCAGCTAGCGATGACAGCACATTCCAAACGCAAAATATTATACGCTTTATCCAGTAACAAACAGTCGCTGATCTCGAATAAAAGAGAAACAAATTTATATACATTCATACAGGCAGACAATCAGACAGACAGACGTATATAAGGTTGTATAGAATGTTCTCGGAAATATTTAGTGTCTACTTTAAAACAATGTCATATTTAATACTGCAGATTTAATCATCAATGTAATTTCGTTATTGCGCATCACTACTTGCCGTTTGTTTGTAAGTTTTTGTAAGACCGATTAGTAAAAGTCGTAGAATGTTGAAATAAAATATATATTTAAATGATTTTTCCATGTGATGCTTGTTGACAAATGTTTGTCGAAATGGTTTTGCAAAAATCTAAATAAGTGGAGGTCTCATGGAACAGAGCCTGAAGAATATTAAGATGTTAGACTTTTTTGCGTTCTGATTTTCAAATGGTATAAGGTTACATGTATGGAGTAATGTGAAATCGAGCATTATCTTGATGAAAGAGAACGCTTCCTTGCACTTTATTACGGCAGGATGCTTTCCAACAAAAACAGTCTTCAAACAGAATTTTCTGACAGTAAATTTCAGAAGTCATTATTTGATGTGGACTTGAAAGGTAATTATGAGTTTTTCTTCCGTATCTAACCAAACAGCCAATAAAATTTCATTGGGTAGAGCAGAAGTCCCTTTCGGAGATGCACTACAACGTAGTGCAAACACGAAGAGGACTTCACCACCACCTCACACCAAGTTTTATTGAATGTTTGGTTGAGTATAGAAAGAAGTATTTATTATGAGCTTTTGAGACCAAACTAAATGATGACTTCAGTTTGAAGTCTGCTTTCTACAGAAAACATTCAGCCGTAATAAAGTGCCAAGGCGGGTTATTTTTTCTCAAAATAATGCTCGACTTCACATTGCTCAAGTCACTAAAAATGATTTGGAATTGCTCAGATCGCAAAACGTCAACTATCTTCATATTCATCAACCTCTTCTCTATCAGATATCCACTCATTTAAATCTTTCCAAAACAAATGTCGCATAGAAAATCATTTTCATATATTTTTTACTCTATCACTGAAGGACTTTCACTGATCAGATTTACAAAAAGCTTACAAACAAACGTCGAATAGTGAAACACAATAAAGAAATTACATATGATAACTGTTGACGAACTCTAGAGACTTTATAGTTTTCAGATGGTATAAGGTTACATGTATTGAGTAATTTGCAGCAGTGAAACCTTTATTCGTATATTTTCTGCTGAAAGAGTATGAGGATCCCTTTTTCACTACTTCAAAACTTTTCCCAGCTATAACTTATCCGAGCTACTCCAAATGATTATGAATGGTTTTCATAGCAGTATTAAATTCAGTGTAAAGCTCTATGACTCTTCTAGCAGGAATCCTTGCAACTGTTCCCTCAAGCAATTCGTCTTCCAATTTAGAAGGATACCTGATACATGATCAGGAAACAAACTGAGGCTGCCACATCAGAATTTTAAAAGAAAAAATAATGCCTGCATGTTCTTTTATTTACTGGATCTTGCTACATGTTATCTGAATATGTTTCACTCGCTCATTCGTATGAACACCTTAAGAAAACTAGTAAAGCAGAATGTGACGAATATATCCTTGCTTGGTTCTATGATATGTTCTTTAAATACGAAACTATTGACCTGAAATATGCTTCTTACTACACCGCGGTAAATCATAGCTTCAGTCAATGCCTCCAATATTGATAACTTCTGCCAGAAACAAAACCCAGTTTTTAATAGGTTCAAACACAAAAGTAAATTGTAACGACGCATTTCGAGCTTCAGATGTTGAAGATTGAAATGGAGACTACCGTTTTTAAAAGAACTATATTTCTCACACATATGAAACTTGTTAAAACGTGCTCCCCTAAAATGGATGAGCAGAAAGTGCATATTCACCGTGTGATATTGGGGATGCTTAAGAATAGAAAAAACGCAACAGTAACAGCAAGAAAAAATGGCCAAGGTATCATTACTGATTGGCAAGTGCGAAATTGGTTTTCAAAGTTTCGTTCCGGAGATTTGTCATTGAGAGATCAACTCCGACCAGGATGCTCATTAGACTTTGATCAAAATGCTTTAAGAGAATTAATGGAATTCAAACCTCATAAAAATACTTGAGGATTAACAACTGACCTGGGTGCATCCCAATTGAGCATTTGCCGCTACTTATAAAAGATAGGAAGTCTCAGCTTGGGGTTACCAAACTTTCAAGACAGAGAAATTATCTGTTTCTCAATAATATCATTACAGGTGATGCAAAATGTGTCTATTATGACAATGGTCAACGCAAAAGGAAGTGGATTAACAAGAATAAATCTCCACAACCTACCTTAAAGACTAGGCTCCGGGGAAGGAATGTTATGTTGTGTATATGGTGGGATCACCGAAGTATTATTCATTTTCAGTTTTTAAACCACAACCAAAGACTAAATGCCGATTTATACTTTCAACAGCTGCAACTTGCACTTGAAAACTTTTGAAGCACATGTCAACATGAGAAACGTTATGCTGCTTCATGATAACGCAAGATCACATTCAGCAAAAATCACGAAGGATAATATATTGGATTTGGGCTGGACTGTTCTATCCAATGACTATATTCATCAGATCTTTCACCAACTGATTTCCATCTTTTTCGATCTCTGCAAAATGCTCTGATGGGGAAAATATTTTTTCATGGTGATCAGATGAAAACGCATGTGGAAAGCTTATAAAGATAATTTTAAATAGTAATTTGTAAAGATTTTTCATGACAAGGTGTTTAACAAGATCTGATTTTTTTTTAGGACTCAACCCAATATATAAGTACGTATATGCAGGTAAACAGGTAAATATATGTGTATACAGTGTGTGTGTATGTACAGGCTTATATGCATACATTTATATGTTAATGTATGTTTGTATACTTATACATACATACATACTTATAGATATATTTTATCTGTATATATTTACGGGAGGATAGATACACAAATAGATCGATAAAGAACCTCATTTTTATATGTCCATATGCAGAGGCAGAAGCATGTATATATGTGTGTGTGTGTGTGTGTGTATGTGTGTGTGTGCGTGTGCCTATATATATATATA
>NC_068990.1:66295964-66298471 GCF_001194135.2 Octopus bimaculoides | reverse complement strand
ATACATATATATATATATATATATATAATCCATACATATAGGTATATATGTTTGTATAAACACTTATCAACATCACCTGATTGTATTAAATTAACGCTATTTTTCTATATTACATACAGTATTACACATTGTATGTCTAACTATATCATATTATTAATATTTAACTATATTACTGAATTGATTCTATATTATCATTTTCGAGACATATTATCTAATGAATAATAATCGTATTTTCAACAAGTGATTCCATGTCTTGTGTGTGTTTGGTTTACCATAGATTATATAATACTGGAATAGCTATATGCAGCAGGTGCAGGTTTCAGTCGAATGCGTGATAATGTTAATCTCGTAACGAACAATTAGATTCGTGAAGCTAACAGCTTTCATGTTTCTAACTAGATTTATTTATAACTTGGGTCATTTATATATAATTTACAGCATGACACATACTGTCATGCATATGTATAATATACGTTACAGAATAGAATATCCCGTGCTGTTATATTTCATTCTATGTTATTTTTCTGTCCTGCCATAAAAGCCTATAATTCCTGTGTGTTTTCCATTCCTATATAGTTGGGATTTATAAGGAGCTTTGTGAGAGTAGGAAGAACTTCTTTCTAATTTGTTGATATATTTTCAGTTTAAATCTAATTTGGATATCTGCTCATTCTTAACAGACTTTCCTTCGTAGTAATTTTACAAAATTTAATATTCTTCGTTCCTGACTACTCTGGTTTTCTTATCCATGCACTCACGCATACAAACAAGGCTAAATATATCTGTAATGTTAATCAGCCAAAGTCTCAGACGATATTTCAGGTCGTTGGCCGCAATGTTACTTATATATATATATAGATAGATAGATAGATAGATAGATAGATAGATAGATAGATAGATAAAGAAATAATCTACAGATATTGTCAAATTGATTTCTTTGTTGATCTAAAGTTTTCTCCATTTTTTAATTATTTATATATGTATACACTGAGAGAGAATATGAGGGGTTTAGCTTACGTTTAATCTAAACGAATTGGTACGCTGGGTAAGTGCAGTGGTTGGTCGACCATTAGGTTCCAAGATCACAGCTAGGGCTGGATCTAGTGATCCGTATTTGGGTTCCGTTATCCAAGAAACAGCTGTAAGACTTTAAATTCACCTTACCCTAATTAATTGATTCTAAATGAGTTGGGATACTCGTGTGCTTTTGTTTTTATTTTTCCTCTAATATAGTTTGTATACATAAATGTGTAATGGTGTCTGTCTGTGTGTGTGTTTGGGGTTACTGTAACTCTTACCACACCGTCCAACCGATTTTAATGATTTTTGGCACATAGGTAGGTCATATGCCCTGAAGTTCAAATAAGGCCGGAATTTTTCTAAAACTCGATAATGCTCAGCTGGCATCGACTTTTGGGAGCTCAGCCGGCGTTTGAATGGAAATTCCCATAACGATGTGATTTTTCCTGCAAAACGGAACCATACATCAAGTGCTTGTAGAAGGTAGTGCTGCTCTGGGTCAAGAGGCTGGCTGCTGCAAGACCCTACATCTCGCATCTAAATGGATATGTATATATGTATTTTTTGTATGTGTGTATGTGCGTAAGTGTGTGTGCACGTGGGTGTACGTGTGTACGTGTGTGTGTGTGTGTGTGTGTGTACTCAGCGTACCATGAATACGAACAAGCGCGGCCGAATATTGTACTCGGTGAGCATATATAACTGTTGCTTTCATTAAACTATATTTAAGTTTCCCTGAACTGATTGCTGATCCTATGAACGCGCGAGCAATGCAATATATGTATTCTCACACACACACGCACGCACAGATACGCAGACACTCACATACACACACCCATATATATATATATATATATACCAATTTATTAATATATATGTGTGTTTTTGTGGTCTGTGGGGGTGGATGTGATTGAAATTCGACGGTCGCATGCAGTTGTTAAGTTAAATATAAATAATAAATAGAACGTTGTTACTTGTTTATAATATAAAATTTATGCGCTTAAACTCATATTCATACGTGATTAAATATATGTATGTGTGTACGTGTGTTTGTGTGTGTGATAACATTCATGCGCAAATGATGTCATCAGTCAGCAAGTACATACACAATAAAATATATCCATGCTGCTAGCAATACCTCGGCTACTATATTTAAGGCGAATATAATAATCATGCTTAGATGTATTCGGGAATCGTAGAAAGTCGACAATGACGCGCAGACCATTTATATGTAATAATCAAATACGAATTATTAAGAGCAATCCTGGTTGGCAGCATTGGAAACTGTTACAACATTGGAGGTGCTGAAAAATTTATGATCTGTAGTCGAAATCTGAAAGGAAAGACATACAACATCGACTTGCTATCATTAATTAAAAAATAAAATAGGAGTCGTAGCAGAAATTATCTGTTTCTCAATAATTTTTTTGCACGTATGTTTCTTCTACTTGCGTGTGAGTATATATACATACATATATATATATATA
>NC_068990.1:66288554-66289992 GCF_001194135.2 Octopus bimaculoides | reverse complement strand
TGTGTTTTGGTGGTTGTTTGTTTTGATGTCATTATTTGTGATGTTTGTTTTAGAGTTGATGTATTTCATCAACTCTGTGTTTGTAGTGTCTATTGCTGTTAGCATTGTTTTTGGTGTGTTATTATGGGTGTTTATCATGTAGGAGTTGGGAGTGTTTTCGGGAGATGTGAATCTCCCTGCTTTGTTGTTGATCGTTTTTCTTTTTTTGCTCCTCTTCCTCCTTCCTTTTTGGGCTATTTTCCATTCCTCATTACTTGACTCGTCTTCAGATGAAAACTCTGAGGAATCGGAAGGAGGTAGGGGCATGTTGTATGGATCTGCGTTTGCTTGTGTAAGTGGTTGTGTTGTTGAATTTTTGGTTTTGGTGTAAGTGATGTGGGGGAAGGGGTATCAGTTTTTGTATTGTCTTTTCTTTTTTCGTCTTCTTTGTTTGTTCATTTTGCAGTTTTTGTTGTATTTTCTTTCGTTGATGTTGTTCATGTTGCTTTTGTTGTTTTTTGTGTGGATGGTGATGTCGGCAGCAAGGCTTTTTTATGTGTTTAGTTAGTTCTTGTTGTTGTTGTTGTGTTTTTCGGGCAGTCGGACATTCCTTTTTGAGGTTTGCCTCGCTGTCGCATAAGTAACAGCGAGGCCGCCTGCCCTCTACCACTATATCTAACTTTTGGTTTGTTGCCAAACGGAAGTATGGTGGGATTTTTTTGATTTCTTGTTCGTTTGTGTGGAACAAGATTTGTATGTTTTTCCCGTCCAGTTGCTTTCTCCAACGTTTATTTTAAGTATGATTATGTTGTCCATGTCGACACATATGGCCAATATCAACTATAGTGTGTCTATTGTTGGAGGTGCGTGCTTTATTGTTACCTTTGTTACCTTTTGGCCAAGGTAACTGGGTAACATTGTTATTTCAGGTGTGTGAAGAGTTAGCGTTGAATACCTCTTCGCCAACTCTTCATTTCGAAAAATCACCTGTACCTGTGCAAATTTGTACCAAGTAATATATGACTTTTCATTCCAAATTGATTGCAAACATTTTTGAATTTTGTCTATACTGGCCTGTTCCGACCTTCTACTTTTAGTGTTTATTATTTTATATATTATTGTTTTCCTACTTGTTTCCTCTAATATGTGTTGGGCTATATTTAAATGTACTTCACCACTTTCTTTGGTGATCAACTTCCTCATTTCTATAATTCCCTTTGTCGTGTAGGACACGACAGTTTCACTTTGCTTCATAGCTTCAGCAAAGTTTTTGTTTTTGCTGTTATTGTTGTTGCTGGTGCTGGCACTGGTATTGGTGGCAGATGTGGTATTTATGACTGTGTCAGTGGTGTTGTGGCTTGTATTCATTTTTCCTTCCTCTCTTTCGCTTGCTGCTGGTGAAGAGAGCAAAGGCTGAGTTGAACTGTTGCTGCTGCTGTTGCTGCTGTTGTTGTTGTTG
>NC_068990.1:66284492-66287923 GCF_001194135.2 Octopus bimaculoides | reverse complement strand
AGACAGACAGACAGACAGACAGATAGATAGATAGATAGATAGATAGATAGATAGATTGATAGATGTATCGATTTATACATACCTAAATAAATACGTATCCATTTACATATGTATAATATACGTAAGTGTATGCGTGTGCCTGTGCACGCAAACAATATCTATGCTTGCATTTCAGTAATTCTTTATCGTTAAATGTTCCAAATCTAAGTAAGCTGATCGAGTTGTGCAGTCTTGAAACCAATTTCGTAAATGTATTTCACAGACTTTTCATATATCTTCTAATATTCCATATTGGAATCGTTATTGCTCTCATAGTAGAAAGTAGAGCTTTTCAAAAACTAAATGTATCTGAGTGAACCAGCCGCAAAATACCTACTCTGTATACGGTGCACAGTCAATGATATTTTAATAATATTTATACACACAAAAATACGCTAAAAAAATTGTCAGAATTTGTGCATACTGTAAGATTAAGATGTGATTCTTTCGGTAAACTACACTATTTCAATAAGAAGAAACTGATATCGATCATCTGATAATTGGTGATCAAAGACTGTATGAGGTAGCCAGATCTATGCATATCATTCATTGATGGGGAAGGTAGCCACATTGTGAATCATTCAGTGACGGTGACGGAGGGTGTAATTCCTCCCGATATATGAATCGATCATTCGCGGTGAAAGAGAGTATTATATTAGCATATCTGTGTATCATTCCTTGACACTCAATAACAATGTAACATGTCCAGAACGATTGGTTGCGAGTCATTGACAGTCAAGGACTTTATAAAAAGGTCAGGTCTAGAAATCAGCCGTTGAGAAAAAGAAAAACGACTTTTCTAGTTAACAGTATAGATACAGTCATGGCTGTATCGATGATATATTTGCTTCGTATCTACGCCTTATCAAGTTCGATCCATCTATCCAGCACAATTTTCTTTCGACCAAATTTTTATGAAAGAAATTTGGAATGCATCAACTGTATGGAAGCCTGTTCGCCCAAGTGTCCCTGTTCTGGTGGGGTTTTCGTTCTCTGTAGCTTGTTCTTGCGCTAGACCCTGGACTTTGAATGCTCCTAGCAGAGAACATCCTGTTGCAATCATTCGGGTTATGTTTTTTCTCAAAGTCAGTTTTCTTCTGCACAGTTCATGAGATCCTCTAGGTGTTATATATACGATCCCAAGTCTTAAGAAACTTGGGATCGCCTGCACCAACACTAATTAATCTACTCTATAAAATAGCTTGATAAATTAAACTGCGAGGAATAAAGAATCATACTTTCATGCTTTTTGAATTTACCTAAGAATGTGGATGAGAGAGAAAAGGGCTATCGCTTCTTTTGTAAGCCTGTAAATAAATATTTTCGTACCTCCACAATCAAAGCCACTATATTATTTGTTCCAGACTTCCAGATGAGGAGCAGAACCAGAACCATAAACTGTATTGCTCACAGCAATTAAATTTCACAAACTCTTCTATGGACTAAATCGATTATCTTGCGTAGGTTTAAGATAACCAATTCTATTCATCATAGATTCCATCAAAGAGAGTGTAAGAATTAATAAAGAGCCAAATTTGCCGTTTTCCGACGTCGAAATGTAAAGTCACTGACTCATTACTGTGATAAAAACCTTAGATAAATCTTGGTTTCTTTTCAGCAAGTTTATGCTAATTGGTCTTTTTCTTTTATAGTTTAAATACGAACAGTTGTGTTTCCTCTGACACTGAGAAATAGCATGTTATATTAATAACATAAACGAAAAAGAAGTAGTATCTATCAGGAATTGATATTGCATTAAGTTGAATTCATACGGAGCTGTCAAATATCTTGCTCTTTAATATTTGAATTGTTCCATTTAGGTCTAACGCAAGACAAAGATCCCACAAGGCCTGAGTATAACTCGTTTTCTATTGTGTAGATAGCTGAGATTACAGCACTCATCACGAACTGTACGGGACGCTGGTCCGACACAAGATTAACTTCCCATTTATTGTGGAGCTCATTTACAGTTGAGTGGTATGGAACAACGTGAAAATTAAGGGTCTTGCTCAAGATCAGAATACACCGTCGCGTCTGAGAATCGAGATCACGATCAAAGATCGTGAGCGCAACACTCAATCCCCTTGGTCACGCGCATTCCATATTAAGTTAAACAGAATTTATTATTACAATTGGCAACGTAGGGAATGGGGATAGTCGAAAGTATTGACTAGTACATAACTGGTACTAATTTTATCATAAATTTAGAATGGCGAAGAATACAGTTGAATCCCTATTTTGAAATAAAATGTGAACAAGTACGTATGTCACTAAAGGTCATAAGAGAAGACATTTTATCAAAAATATGATTCTTAAAATCTATCCCCACTAACTTCAGATAATATATCGTTGACATTTTCTAACATACAGCTGCATATGTGTGTGCCTGGCTAATACGCTTACTTTGCAGCCAGTTGGTTTCAGTTTCAGACCCACTGCGTGACACTTTAAGCAAATGTCTACTGCTACTGCCTCGGGTCTAAGTGAATTTAAGGTTAAAGAACTTCTCTTTTTCAATTTGCCTAGCTTTCTCTCTCCATTATCAGTTGCTTTCTCCTTTTCTGCTGCAAATTTCATTCATCTTCTCGAATATTCACCATGAATTTATCCCCTCCCAGACATCCAATCTGTTTCACTGTCTATTTATCTATTACTTATCTGTGTCCTTGAGTATTTCACGTTGCTCCATACCACTCAAGGGCAAAAAGGAATCGTACCTCTAATACAAAGGGCCAGTCTTGTCACATTCTGCGTCACGCAGATTCTCCCTGAGAACTATATTTACGCGTGTCTGTAGAGTGCTCAGCCACTTACATATTAATTTCGGGATAATCAGGCTGCCACGTTGATCGGATCAACTAGAACCCTTGCCGTCGTAACCAGGTGAGTGCTAATTGGTATATATGATATTAACATCAGTATTAACAATTCTCCATCGGTACTTTTCGGACGATTATGGTCCCTGTTAGTGGTTTCCACTCATGTGCTTTGACTACAGCATTAGAGCGGTGTAGCTCTTCTTCCTAGCAATGTAGGTGTTTCTAACACCCTGGTCACATTTAGTTACAATTATAATTCCTCCTTTTGGTAAAACATTGCAAAGTGTTGTTCATATTAATTTATATATATATATATATATAATACAAAATGGGACAAGAGCGCAAAACATCCAGATAGTTAGGTGATACAAGAAAGGGACAACAAAACATCCAGATAGACGATACAAAGAAAACAAGGACGGCTCATTCGGAGTTTTCTTTCCTCAGTCGAGATCCAGATTACCTTTGCAATTTCGGCTGGTTATACTCGAGATTGCTCCAATCTGGCCAGCCCCAAGGAAAAACTAAGCTAAGAGCATTAGATTCCTTGAAAGAAAGCAGCGAATGTATACG
>NC_068990.1:66283133-66284080 GCF_001194135.2 Octopus bimaculoides | reverse complement strand
TGTGTGTGTGTGTGTGTGTGTGTGTGTGTGTGTGTGTGTGTGTGTGTGTGTGTGTGTGTGTGTGTGTGTGTTTATATCTTGCTATCCACTTTCTACTTATCTACTGATGTATCTTCCTTTTCATAACATATCTTTCTCTTATCTTTCTCATATGTTAACATTTCTCTATACCTTTCTATACATCTTACTACTTCTCATCTCTCACTTCCAATTTTCCCTCATAGACTCTTGTCCTTCTTACTTCTCCACTATAGTTTCTTTAATTTCCGTCTTTCCCAACATTCTTTCTCTTTCTTTTTCTCTACATTGACCTTCACCGTGCGATCTCGTTCACCATCTTTTCTTCATTCTTTCACCTCTCATGTCTCCCTCTCCCTCTCACTAACTCTATACATCTATCTAGCACCCTTTCTCTACTTCTAACTCTCTCGTTTCTTTTTTATTGATATATATTTTTCCTTGCTCTTACTCTCCCCGCCAGCTTCTCGTCACATCCTCTCACTAACCGACATATATAATTTCATAGCAACGACGACACAGAATACTCCACATATAATCATACATATCCACATCCGTCCATACCTATCAACACCTATTGACACTTATCAACACTTAGCTATCCACAAAATCAACAACAATAACAAACAACAGAACAAAACAACCTACGACTTGGAGGGGGATATGAGAAGCTAGACAAACAGACTTAACTTCTCGGCGAATATTACGTGTTAAATCTTAATTGAACACCAAGGTCGGCACTATGTCTTTATTTCGTTCGTTGTTTTAAAATTCGTTTGTTTTGTCCGGATGTTTTTAAATATCTTCTAACAAAGTAATAAATAAATAAATAATAGTATAACAATACAGCATTCAATGCCATATCTAGTTATATTTGTATATTGGCCGGCTTTCCTAAAAAGGCTTAATTTGTTGCGAAGAGAAGAAAA
>NC_068990.1:66280884-66282373 GCF_001194135.2 Octopus bimaculoides | reverse complement strand
ATATATATATAATCGGTTTTGCAAGGCTGACACGTGTCAGTATGCTTTAGCCACTCGGTATACCCTCCTCCTCCTCCATCGATCTTAGCGTTCCAATGATAAATTAATTAATAAAAAATATGACGCTGAGTGTGTGTGTACATCTGTGCGCGCACGCACGTACCTGTAAGAGACTGTATGTTTGTGTGTCCCCGCGTGACCGGAACTAACCGAAGTATTATTTTACAAATTCTGAGCATGTATCTATAGTACATTAAAAGTCAGTGAGATTCCATTCCACATTGGGAATTCGTTCCCATAAAGCAGGATAGTGAGGTTGAGTTTCCTCTCTCACTGCATCTGAAGGAATTCATAAACTGCGTCTATCTTCTCTTGAATCCAATGGTCATTATGACCGGGTAGTGACTTGTGATGTCATCAGATGGTGTAAGGGTGGCTTTGTAGTTCACAGCTCTTGTGGGGCAGGAATCTACCCTTCGGCAGTGTGTGGTATTTCGGGAAATACAGACTGGTGTGTAAATTAGGTGTTGAGTAGGGGGTTTGCGCCTATTCTAGAGTATACTGGTAGGAACCATCTTGTCTACGCATAAGTAACTAAGCTTAAAATTGTGGGGCTTGAAGAACTTTTAGTACTTATAACTTCAAAAGAAGTGTTTCTCGATAAAAGACAGAAAGCTTCAAGCAATGTTAGTAGAAACTTCTAGGTTATATGGAAGGTTGAACAAGATTATCATTTCTTATTGGTTCTCTTCGGGTGCAGAGCTTGATGAGTGAAAATCTTCCACATATCTTAACTTCTAAGTGAATCCAATCCTCGCTAATGAGTCGTTGTAATAGAAGCAGCTCTGTTGAAAATCTTTCCGTCTACTGAAATTTTCGAGATTGTTTTACTTATGCCTGAAATAGGGGGCTGGGGTTAGAGTAGATTTTCTACAGATTTACGAGACTATGAATGAAACCGCTATAAAAATAATATATGCAACTCCTATCAAATGAGATGAATGCCACTGTCATTGAATTCCCCACACATTCGTATATACATATACATGTATATATATATATATATATATATATATATATATATATATATATATATATATATATAAGCCATTTCTCTGTAGATTCCAAAGATATTGACCAACCTTTATCGAGTTTCTAATTATCGTTTTTTGAACAAAAGGTCTACATCCAGGAAAACGAAGTTACTAGTCTATTTATATACTACCAATCCAGGTAAACGAAGTGACTTGTCTCTATATATACCCAATAATTCCACTAGTTATAATAAACTGCGGTGAGTAATTTGCTTACCATAAATGCTAACACGTTATTTATTATCAGAATAGTGTCAACGGGGACCTCAATTCGCACAGTATCAAGGTACGTTATATGTAACCTACATAGTAGATATATAAAGTTATACATATACATATATATACATATATATACATATATATATACATATATATATGTATATATATGTATATAT
>NC_068990.1:66263890-66280874 GCF_001194135.2 Octopus bimaculoides | reverse complement strand
TATATATATATATATATATATACACACACATATATATATATATATATATATATATATATACATACATACGTATATATATATTTATATATGTATATATGTATATATATATATATTTATGTATGTATGTAAGCATGTTTGTATATACACACATATGTATGTATGTATATACGTATGTATGTGTGCATGTAAGAATGTGTGTGGATATGTGTGCAAACTATTGGATCTGAGTTTCAACGTTCTTGATAACTGCAACGTCACTAACAAAGTTGTAGAGATATTTTAAAGGAAAAGCTCCGTTTCTTTGAATCATCCTTTTCATCATAAACACGTGTGTGTTGTGCATGTATGTGTGTGTGCCTGTATGTTTGTATATATATATATATATATATATATATATATATATATATATATATATATATATATCCGTGTGTTTGTGTATATATCCGTATGTTTGCATGCATGTTTGTATGATTGAGAAAATGTTAACAGTCTCAGATAGAACACGTAAATCTAGATCAATTGTCCGGCATGTGCAAATAACACAGTTACTGCAAATATTATGATTGTCACACATTTTATGCAGGCCAGTCGGTTTTGCATTAACATGTGATTAAAAGTGCCGCGACTTTTCTAGAAAAAAATACCTAACTCTCTCTGTGAAATTTATGTTTGCTCTCAGACGCAGATTCTCTGTGTGCACGTCATGTTTCCTTTTGTTTCATTCTATTTTATGCTAATATTTTGTCGCACCGTTTTGTTTCGTCGCTTCATGTATTCTTTGTATTTTTCCTTTATTTTTTTCGGTTTGAATTTACTTTTACGTTCTATTTTCGATGTCTTTTTTTTCTGTGGGGAGCGATGAGTGAGACAGACATGGTGGTTATTGTTTTATATTCATTTCATGAAATGTGCAGTATTGGCAATAACTAAAACAACAAGTTATGCTGTCACATGTAGTACATATATGAAACAACAAAGACAACAATTTCGTTAGCTAATGTTAAAAAGCACAAAACATAACCAAACGCAACAAAGGAAAAAAAGAAGAAAAGAACCAACTTCAACCACGACAGTGGTAGTTTTTCTTTATCAGGTTTTACTGAGAGCAAGACTATGTCAACAACAACGACAACAAGAACAGTAACAACAACAATGGCGACAGTTGTAACAACAACAGCACTTCTTTATTGTATGAGTCGAGACGTTGTATGACGTAAGATACTTTACGTTGGTAACGATTTTGACAATAACACTAACGATGACAACAGACATTCATTGTAGTTATTTCAACAGATATGATGACAAAAGCTACTAATATAGACCACAGTACAGTTATTCATATAATATGCCTATATGGCGCTACTACTGCGACACTCGTGCCCCACACGTAGACGTACACAACAAAAATCACACATACACACACTCGTATCAACACATATTCTTACAGATTCCAAATTATTTCCAAAGCAATCCTTTGCCTTTTATCTTATATTTTTTAGAGTGGACTGCGGCCATGCTGGTGCAGCAGCTTGAAGGAATTTTAATAGTACAAATCGACCAAAGTAATAAAATTTCAAAAGTTTAGTACTTACTCTGTCACTATAGCCGAATGGCTAAGTCATGCAGACGTAAACAAACCAAAATCGGTTGCCAAGAGCTCCTAAAGATAGACACAAACGCACACACACATAACGACGTACACACATACGCATACACATGTACACAAACACACGTACGCATGCGCACACGCATATATATCTTTTATATTTTATTTGCTTCAGTAGCTGGATTGCTGCCATGCTGGAGGACCACCTTGAAATAATTTTAGTCGAACCGGGGTCCATATAAGATTTTGTTGGTAAAATGTCCATCTAATAAATTGGATATATCTACAGGTTTTATTCAATTCCTAATGATATTTAAATGTACAAGGTGTCTTTAAATCGAATGTCTGTGGGTAAGACTGGAACCAAAGGGCTCCATAGATGAAACGTGGTTGAGAAACATTGAACGAAACGATCTCTGTATAATTATAGCCAATATATTGTTGGTTGCTTGTGTATTTTTTCAATGTTTACGGATAACACGGAAAAAAATAAATAAATAGTTACCAGGGTAGCAAAAATTCACATAAGTACCAAGGATGTAACAGCCTACTTATAAACGTAGAAATTCCAGGTTTTAGTGAAATGTTCATGAATAACATAGATGGATAAATAAATGGAGTTCAACGCAGGTTTTACTCAAGCATTGGTATTATTCCAGAAGCAATAAAAATGATGTAAAAGACTGCAATCTTCTCATCAGGGGACAAAAAGAGAAACAGAACGCATTAATAAGACATTTTAACTGAATGTGATTACTGCATATATAATGAAGGGTACGTTATGTTTAAAAAAAACGTTAATAGATATAACGTCAAAGGCAATTTATAGAAAGATGAGGAGGAAGAAAGAAATTAGCAGAAAATTAAAAGTGGGGGAATATAGTGCGATAGGTAAATAGGAATAAAGATTGAAAGCGTGGAAATAGATATATTTAATGTAAGTGAAATGTAAGAAGTCAGTTAAAGGTCGAATTTTATAGAATGGTAGAAATCACTTATAAGAACTAAAGGTATGTTTTTGCCAACGTTTTCAACGATAAAAGCGTTCTTTAAATGTGTTTGCAAGAGGATTCTCTGACAACAGGATGAATTATAGTTCATCGTTACAGAGCGAACAAAGAGATTTGCCTTTGTCGTGCGCAAATGATTTAGATAGAATATTCCATTCCAAATCAAATTCTTTATTATGTTCCTTTAATGACCAAATTAATTAACTAAGCCCAGTATAGCTTATGTTTATTGATATGTCTAAACGTTTTTTTTTTTCTAAACATATGTCGGAAGTATAAAGATTTGAATAATACTCTCTGATTTAATCGTCATATGACATGTAACACAAGTATATATAACAGTTTTAAATTTTGGCACAAGGCCAACAGTTTCGGGACAGGAGGTAAGTCGGTTACAGGGCCCTCACTGCTCAACTGGCACTTATTTTATCAACCATAAAAGGATGAAAGGTAAAGTCAACGTCGGCGAAATTTGAACTGAGAACATAAAGACGGTCGAAATGCCGCTAAGCATTATGCCCGGCGTGTTAGCGATTTTGCCAGGCTTGCTGCCTTTCAAGAAACAGAAGAAATGCCGCTAAGAAAATTAGGTGCGACATACTGACGATTACTGCCAACTTGCTGCCTTCCAACATTAGTACGGATTATAAGCAAAGTAGTAAACATTCCTTGTTAAAAACATGTTCCCAGTTACATTCCTCTTGTTACATAGTTAACAAAGTCAATGACCTGCTGAAGGCTGTACTTCCTTCAGTTGATTTCTCCTCAACACAGCAAACGTAGATATTATCATGCAACCACACATTACCGATTATAGACCCGAATTATTTTCTCATTGTTTGGAGAAATAGAACTCAGTTCCATTTGCTACTAATGAATTTAAATTTTGGGCTTCCACCGGACGTATTAAATAGGACCATAACGATAGGTGTTCAGAATCACTAGAACATCACAGAGAACACCTTCTAGAAATTAATAACACCCTATAACGTCACTGATGAGGACCGCCCCGGGGTCGATTTTACCTTTCATTCCTCCTATCAAATAGATAATCACTAATACACTAGAAGTTGATAGGACCGACTATAAATTTGTAAGATATCAATATTCACTAGTTATGGCTACAGATGTTGTTGTTGTTGCTGTTGTCATTTCTGTTGTTATGTTACGTAATCATTCTATAATGTATTTCAATAGAATTTTAAACCAGTGCAATAAGCTTTGTCTATCGAATACTGAAGTTGATAATAAGATTTCTTTCCGGTTGTTTATACATGGAAATCAATAGACCTAACTCCTCATTACTATTTCACGGAGAAGCTTATCACTCAGTCTTACATAACCAACGCATCTTATTCACAATTATTCATCTTCATGTAACATGATAGATAATGCGTAAATGTGTGTTTGCTTATCTTTGTATAAGTGTGTATGTGTGTGTTTGCGCGCGCGCATGTATGTTTGTGTGTGTGTGTGTATGTGTGAGTGTATGATTGTGTTTGGTGATTACAATAAAAGGAACAACATGCCGAATTTGTTCAGCTTCCACTGCACTACCGGACATTGTTATCTAAACTTTTCTCTATTACGTCTATTCTCTCACATTTTGAAACTAAAGGTTGATGCATTCTTTAAAATTCAATGAAGCAATTGAGGCGGTGGAGCACCGGAATACATGATTCTCGTCATTTAGTTAAGTTCCTTTATATTCTGAATTAAAGTGTCACTGGGCTGTACTTTTTCATCCCTTCTACACCGGCAATATAAATACGGCCATGTACTGGAGTCGATTCAGGCGGTTATATTTCTCTCCTGAACGTGCATGGTATTTTGCTGCAAGAATTATCTGTACCCTGGTTAGTCACATAATAGATTCGTAATTCAAATTATTCTATATCGAGTGAAGTGGAATTTTTACCACTTACGTTGTGACTTTTCAAAAACTGGCATCCTTCCACAGAAACCTTTTCCAAATAGGCGATATGGCGAGTGAATGAATTTTGCCGTATCAGCAGTAAAGATCAGATAAGCAGTTGTTATTTTGTCAACAGAAAGACAGATTTACAAAAGAAATAAATGTTGAGAGGATAATTTTAAAAAAGGCTGCCAGGAGGTCACAAATTTTCTTGCCATGTACTAAACTTGATAATAAGATTTCTTTTCAAATATTTATATACGTTAATTAATATAACTACTCCTAATTACCATTTCATGAAGAAACCTTGTATGGCCATATGTAGTTGAATGCTTCGTATTCTCAAGGGAATACAATGGTATTAAATTTGCTTCCATTTAACTGGAATCTAGGATATATTTATTCCTATTAGAGATGATAACACGCTTCAGTATGTCAAAGAATCTTTAAAACCCGGCTAAATACCTTGAAATATATTTCGTTTCTTATCTCCCTTTTTCATTTCTTTTCATCTTGTTTTATTCGTGTTTTTGAAAACCTGTATTTCTTTTCTGTGTTTCTGTTCCATTGCTGCAAACCACGAGATTGCTTGGTGGATGTGAGAAACTTAATTTAATTTTAGATGCACATATTTCTTAAAATCGACGAAGTTCTTCATAAAATCTTCACTTTTTCATACTATAGCTAATATAAAATAGACTACAGCTTGTTTATTCATATTTGTTTATCAGTGTCTCATTTTTTCCGTATATATTCACTAAACCCCCACCCCGCAAATCGGCGATTCATTTTCTCTTTTACTATTCTTCTTATTCTAAACCAAACGAGAAAACAAGACAAGTTCGAGACCGCTTCACATGGTAAAAATAGAGCAATAGAGCAGCAAACGAACACGGGATTCTTTCTCTAGTCTGAATTGTTATCTATTCCATTATTGCAACCTCGAGTAATAGATTAACATAAAAGAAGAAAATAGCCTGAAGCTAAAAGAGAGAAACGGTTCCCTTGTGTAGGTAAATGTAATGAATGCTTTGACAGCAATGAAGACTATTTCTAACACAATGGTTACCCAAATAAAATTACTTTCTAGTTGGCGAATGGAACGAAGAGAAATGGAAGTTTAAAGTGGCACAGGAGAATTATTAGCACAGAACTAGAGAACATGGAACTGTAAATTATCTTAAAGTACCTCGCGTTTAATTCTCTTTATGATATGTGGCTAATCTGAATATTTCCATTGGTAGATGTCGCTATAATTCAAACACTGTTCTAAATTACTAACAGAAATATATGGATTCATACATAAATACACAAAAGGCATATTTTGTGTGCATATATTTCTGTTACTGGATTTATCACAAATGCAGTATAGTGTAAAGCGAGCGTATATGTTGCTGTTTAGCCCCAAGTGAGACATGATTCCATAGAGTTACGATCAAAAGCGTTCTCGTCGTCATTATCTCGTCTCTTCTCTCACAGACGTAGAATATTCAAAACTTCATTATCTAATGAGTCCTTTATTTTTTATGACGATAAGATTGAATTTGTAAGTGATTCTGTTGCTATTTGTAGCAGGTCATTAGTTGATTTGTATGGTCGTGTAGAGGTGTGTATGTGTGTGTACGTGCGCGCGTGTGTGTGAGTGTGTGTGAGTGTGTGTGCGTGTGTGTAGTGTTTGCGTGTGTGTGCGAGTGAGTGAGAGAGTAAGTGAGTGAGTGAGTGAATGAGTGAGTTAGTGAGTGAGTGAGTGAGTGACTCATTCATTCATTCAGCCAGTCAGTCAGTAAGTCAGACTGCAGTTAATCGCTTGAGTTCAGCATGGAAATTTTGGAATATTTTTGTCTTTGTATTTGTATTCAAATGTATTATAACAGTGTCTATAGCTAATATATATTCCATCCGCTTCTGCATGGCGCTACGTAGGCAGTTGCTTAACTTTTATAATCTAAGTAAGCTATAAATGGATGACCCCTATTGCTAAATGGGAGGACAGAAATTTGCCAGTTACAGAGTATATGAGAGGGTACCCAAAAGTAACCGGAAACGTTATCTGTGGGCCAAGCCATTTTAGTTCAGGCTTCCGTCACTTGATGCGACCCTCAGGGATCAGTCTGTCAACCGGCGTTGACGAGTGTAGTCCTACTACCATGTGATGCGTCTTTGCCTTGCAGTGCTTTTCCCCTGTTTGTCGATTTTTGTGATGGCTGAAGCGAAGAAACAACATGCTTCTGTGAAATTTTATTCCCTGCTGGAGAAAACAGCGACCGAAACAGTTATCATGCTTCTAACAGCTTACAAGGAAGCTTCCATGAACAAAACATAGGCTTACGAGTGGTTTTCACGCTTTAGGAATGGTCTGTTGTCGCTTGAAGACCAACCCCAGTCAGAGCGTTCGTCGACCTCCCGAACGAAAACACTATGAAAACAATTCACGAGCTTGTGGATATGAATGGTGTGTCCTGGAGCTTCTGCCATCGAATCTTGAGCAAGTAATTGCAAATGAAAAGAACTGCAGCAAAATTTGTGCCTTGCTTGCTCAGGGAAGATCAAAAGCAGTCACGACTGAATGCGTGTCGTGAACTGAAAGAACAGTTAGAAATTGATCCGGACTATTTTTTGAAGCTCATCACTGGTGACGAAAGCTGGTGCTACGGAATTTGCTGATGTGGAAGAGGTGAAGCAAAAAAACCATGGAAGCATTAAAAAGTATCATTTTGCAAGAGATCCAGCACTGATTCGAGCAGTGGAAAACGCGTCTGAGCCGATGCATTACTTCAAATGGAGAATATTTTGAAGGTGATAAAAGTGAAAACATGTAAAACTAAGTGAATAAGATAATATTACAAAATTCCGGTTTCTTTTAGATACCGCCCTCGTATAATTTTTCTGATCATGTTAGTAATGTAAGCGAAATAAATACACCTAACCTGGTTTGCGGATTAGATTAGGTTCAAATTGTTTGGTTCGCCAGAAGCTTAACTTGTATGCTACATCACTCACTACATTCAATATATCCCACAAATATATTTCCGTTCTTGTTTTAAGTCTCATGTCAACTCTGATTGAGCTTGTCGCTTATCGAAAATATTGAATTATGACCATCTCATCTTGTTTCAGACATTTTTCACCCTTGGCAGCAATCGCCAATTTATTTTCTCCGTTATAAGGCAATAGATTAAGAACTGAGAGATTAGCCGATTATTTCTAGTAGGGTCTTCTGACAATATGGATGCTTTCTCATTCGCTCATCTAGCTTATTTATAATATATAAGGTGAAAATATTCCATTACCAATTCTGCTTGAGTTTAACTTCCCAAACTGATCCCGACATTTTTCTTAATTTATTTCAGTCAAGATCAAATGATTAGAAATCGTCTTAGACAAACGATGTCACAAAAAACACTGCCATAAAAATGCTATCCTATATTACACCCTTTCAGCAACAATACCATAGAAGAATTATGGGGTTGACAACTATTAATTTATGTTGCAATATACTATTACAACTTAAGTCAATGATGGATTGATAAAATCATTAGAGCATCAGGCAAAGAAATGTGACGTATTTTGTAGCTGTGCATTCTGGGTTAAAAATCTGCCAACATCAACTTTGCCTTACATTCTTCATTGTGAACCCTTTGGTATTAAGTACATGTCTCGAGCGCTAGAAATCGTACAGCTAGTTACTCGATTTCTATTGCGAATAAGAGACTAAAATCACGATATCGCCATTGAATGTGACGCTAGTCTGTCACAGATTTACTTGTTTACAGCTGAGTAGACCAACGTAACGTGAAGTGAAGTATTTTGATCAAGAGCAAAATGCACCACCAGATACCGATCCGAGAAATAAAGCCACGATCTCGCAATATTGTTAATACAACACCCTTACAGCTGGGCCATGGGTCTTCCATTTCATCATTTCGGGATCGATAAAAAATGTAACAGGTAAAAACTGGGGGTCTATGTAACTGACAATCCTACTTCTCTCTAATTACTGGTGTTGTGCCTCAATGAAAACGAATACATTATTACTGTCTGCAACAAACGCTATAAACCATGAGATAATTACGTATGGAGCAGATTTCGATACCATTTATTAGAAAATATATATAGTTCTATAACTATCTTCTCTTCTTGTTCTATTTAAACTTTGGTCATTCGAAGAATTTCACTATTACTTTGGTCCGTAGTAACTCTCAGAGCTCAAACGTCATAACGAAACTACTTTTTTCATAGATACCTTTAACATGTCAAACTAAAGTGAAATGGTCAAGTGTTTGAAATAACAGACCAGCAATCCCATGAGTCATGCATTCCATTCCACTGCATTGGTTTGATATATTTTAGTATCTGTCACTTCATGTTATTTTATACATATAGAAATCCGTGTTGAAGCCGATCTTATTGATTCTTTGTGCTTTCGTGAATTTAATCTTATTTTAACCACAAGAACACAGAGCTGAAACATATATGATTTCCCAAGACACCAAGCAAGAAATAATGCACACATTTCTTATTGTGTGGAAGACTCTAGTCTAAAGTAACTTAGAAATAATCGAACGTAACCACGTCAGTAAATAGGGTCCTATGTTTCAAATGTCATCAGGACTAGAGACACAAAGTAGGTAAAAGTAAAATAAGTTCAATGCTAACAAACCCAAGAATTTTCAGTTAATAAAATTACGCCCATAGTAAAGAAAAATATATATTATTTAAGCTGTACCCGTGGAAATAATACAAGCTCACTGATAATGTATATAGAATCATGAAATATTGGTTAGGATTCTCACTGTTCTGCGTACACTTAATGAATTATTACCGGCTTGGTAGACATCAGCAAACATCAGCAGATAATGTTCAGTTTTCGGTAAACAAGAGCCAGTAATATTGTTTAAATTAATTAATCACGGGTAGTTTTTACTGAGTGGACACATATGCGGTAGAAATAACATCAATGAATCACGTGTGTTTTGACTGCACATTGTCTAAACAGAGATGTTCAGCAATAAAGTCATACAATAGCAATCATAATGCTTCACGTATTCACTTTCAAGTCTACCAGGACGTATTGAGAATGAATAGATATGTTACTAGTTATAGTCTCGCTATTCTGTGTGCCCCTCGTGAATTATTATCCATTTGATAGACATCAGTATAGATAAGTAAACAATTATTTGTTGATTTCTATAAACAAGCGCCTATAGTTTGTCAGGTTCATTGGCTTGCAGTAGCTCTGACTGAAGAGACACATAATAAGGTTTTATATCGCGGTTTCTAGATATGTCACCTTAGTGTCGCACACTAATACA
Organism: Octopus bimaculoides; assembly: GCF_001194135.2. NCBI lineage: Eukaryota > Metazoa > Mollusca > Cephalopoda > Octopoda > Octopodidae > Octopus > Octopus bimaculoides. Next base: position 66,271,031 of record NC_068990.1, on the reverse strand, counting down.
GCGAGATGTATAGTACCACAGAACGGAGTAGACACCAACTGTTTCCACTTGATGTATTCCTATATACTCTGCTAACAACTGTAATCAATCCCAAAGAACTCTCAACGAACTATAACAACTTCTCCTGAAACTCCACGACCACACGAATGACACCTTTCGACTTCCTACGATTTCTCATCGTTCGCTCTGAGTCAAACACACTGCTACTTATAAGAGTTCGCGGCTAGTCCATCCTCATAGGGGATGTCATGATTCTCACCATAACATTTCCCCCTATGAGATTTGACTTCTGTAGGAAGTACAACTTGTTTATTTAATTTTATTCCATTTTTTTCATCATCGCTTCTCCCTTTTTTGAGATTTTAATTTCCCCAAAAGTTTTTTTAATTCTTTCGCTTGGGGACTATTTCTAGTCGTTCTGCTTGTTTAGATTTCTATTGCTGATCCGCCTAGTTTTAACCTCTTTTGGCGTTGGAACATCGAACAATTCAAAACAAAGTACTCCGAAAAACTTCCATCGGCATTTCTTTTCTTTCTTCGGTATGTATAGTCTTCAACTGGTTCAAATGTCCTTTGTGCAGCCCTATTTGGCCTTTTATTATGTACATCATATTGCCTATTCTTTTCGTAACTATACCGTCCTCCTAACCATGTCTTCCATTTTTATGTATTTTGAAATGAGCTTTATCTCCCACATGTTCTGTTGTGCTTGTTGGGTTTTCCCTTTAAGTTATTTTTGTAGGTAACAATTTGTCACAAATTGACTTTATCTCCCGCGCAAACGTTAACTCTGAAAGCGACTTGCCTGAACAGGTGTTAGTGCTCACTTGTGTCAACGATCCATTCTGCTTGTCCATTTGATTTCGAGTATTACGGGAGAATAGAAATATGATTCATTGTATACCTCTCACAGAAATTTCTATATCTGCACCACGAAAATTGCGTTCCATTAACCAATACTATGGTGTTCGTGACAGCGTATCGCGCAAAAAGTATGTGAAGGAACCTTATTATTACCTTCGAGGTAGGTTGACTGCATTTACAGTCCGGCCACTTAGTATAGCGGTCTAATATGATTAGATAATACGCGCAGTTTATGGGTCCAAATCTATATGTAACCTGGACCCCGGACTGTCTGTCATAGGCCACGATTGGAATTTCACCGGTGGTGACTTTGCTTCGATAGTAAAACCTTTGTAGGGTTTCACAAATTGTTCAATATCATGGTGCATAGTTGGCCATTACATGTAACTCCTTATTACTGATTTCATTCTTGTGAATCCCTCGGTGCCCCATATGAAATTCACTTAATACACACTTTTGTGGTGCAGTTGGCACTACATCTCTTTGAGTGTACATCAACACAGAGAAAAATGGTTCGCATTTGTGTTACATATATTTTTATTTTCTTTTACTTTCAACGTTTCTTTCATCTTTGCAATGAATTTGTCATTCTCCGATTTTAATTTTATATCTTGAATAGTTACTGGCAGCTCCCGAATGACGTTACACAAAATGTTTTTTATTTCATTTTCCGTTCGCAATGTGGCAATCACGGTATCTTCGAATAGTTCCGTATTTTTTGGAATTAGCCTTGATAAACAATCCGCACGGTCTAACCACTTGGATGGCGTATACTCCATCGTCAAATCATAATTCAACGATATCGTACCCCAGCATTGTAACAACCTATTTGAAGGATGGGTAGAAATTCTTTTCTTCGATCCCAAAATTGATAATAATAGTGGGTGATCAGTTTGTAGGCGAAAACGTCTACCGTACGAAAATCTGTGAAATTTCTTCACGACAAAACTCATCGCTAGTGCTTTCTCTCTTTGTCTATAGTTTTTTTTCTGCAACTATCAGATAATTGAGGTATGAACCACCGCCTTCATATTACCGCCTATATATTTTAGTAGCATTACTGCTCCTATGGCACATTCAGAAGCATCAGAAGCTACAACAATCTCCTCTGCAGCATCGAAATGAGCCAGCGAGAAATCCGATATTAATATTTTTTAATATCGTTAAACGGCTTTTGACAATTATTCAACTAATTCCACTTCACCTTTTTTTAGCAAATTATTTAGAGGATCTGCTAATTCATGCATATTTGATGTATAATTTTGATAATAATTCAGTAGACCTAGAAATGCTCTAGCAAAATCACTTGCCCAATTTTCCACGCAGAACTGAGCTCGGAATCGTGTGGTTGGAATGCATGTTTCTTACCATACAGCCACGGTTACGCCTATCTTAAGAGAGAATATCTTTGAAAAGCACATTTGTTTATATTAGAGAGGATTTTCTTGTCGTGTCAAGAACTCCCTCTAGAAAGACGTCAGTAAATTGCCCATGTGTAATTACTGATTCACAAAGACTGGTCCCATGTTTCGCCCTGGGTTTTGTTTCCATATAATGGAAGGATGTTCCTCTCTACAAAAGGAAATTTGACATCAGTACATTCTCTGTACAGTACTATCTCGAGTCCCAGGACTCACAGAGCCGGTTATCCGGTTTCTGTAGCCTATAAGTGACCAAGATATCAACTGCACCAAGGACGGGACGCCTGTCTGTCTGTCGCAGGGTTACTCGTTTGGAGTTGAGCTGATTAGGACAACGTGAAATGAAGTGTTTTATTCCAAAACATAACTCACCGTCCAACCCGGGAATCGAAACCACAGCCTTGCGGATCGGAAGTGTAACATGCTAACCACTAGACTACTCGCCTTCAGTTGACATTACTTGAAAAGAGTTTAATCCTGAACGTTATCTTATCTATACTTTTATTCTGCTATTCTATGATTACGCTAATAACTCTTGAGCATAACTTAATACCCAATGATACATTCTTATTTTCGTTTCAGAGAAAATTCTTAAAGTAGGTGGGTTTAAAGCGACTTTCTAATTACTTTTAAATAATTAATTTTAAATGTTTATTTCCTTCTGATTTGTCTTCGGAATTACATAAATTGTATAGATATCGTATCTATTCATACAATATGGCTTCGGTTTGTTTCCATATTTTATCAACCAGCTGTCTAGCGAATTGAGTTAATTTTATATCTATTACAAATTATAGTATTGCATACGCAAAACATAACAGAATAATATAGATTAATTTTTATTAGTTAAGATTTCGGAATTGTTTCTCTGGCATTTATTGATCAAAATTGTTCATTAATCTAATCATGCTCTGTCATCAACACTTACATTTTTAATTTTTTACTACATTAAATATATTTGCAATGATCAGTCGTGGGCAGTGGATTAGAGTGTTACACAAAATGTTTGATGCATTTGGTCCTGCTCGTTACGTTCAGCAAACTTGATTGTAATCAGCGAACAAGATATTCTTTACAAGATACTTTAAAGAAAGCAAGAGGTAAACAACTTTGAACTTTCGATCGAAACACTTCTGAAACACTTTATTTAGCAAGGATGCTGACGCAGGGAATAGCTTTATGGTTAGGAAGCTCACTTTGCAACTATGTGGTTTCTGGTTCATCTCCACTGCGCCACACCATTTACAAGAGCCTTCTATTATAGCCTCAGGCCTACAAATTTGGTAGATATAAACTGTGTGGATACCTGCCGTGTCAATCGATGCTGGTTCCTTTTCGTCCCCGTAAGTTAGTGGTTCGGCAAAGGAGACCGATAGAATAAGTACCAAACTCACGATGTAAAGAATTCGGTCGATTTATTCAACTAAATTCTTCAAGGGGATGCTTCAGCGTGGTCGCTGTACAGTGAATGTAACAACTAAAATGTGAAAGGAACTTTCATTTGCATGATGGCAAACGAAGAAAACTAACAGAAAGGACGGGACCACGATATTCGCAGGCTTTTCGAAACTGGTGAATTTGACACCACCAGTATTCATTCTAAGCCCCTGAAAACCAACATATGCAGGAAAGCTTTGGCAGGAAAATGGGCCTATGAGATAGTTGAAAATCTTTAAAAGAAGATTTGGGAAGATTAATTACGCTATGAAAGATGAGAAACAAAACAAGGGTCAAAACTACGTATTATGTCGAGTGTTACAAATCATTATTTTAATAAAACCTTGTATTTTTACTTCGAATCACGACAGTGAAAATGAACAAAAGACCTGTAACGGAGCATTATGTTGAAATTTGCCATTAATATGCTTTGCTTTAGTTGAACATCATATGAACAAAAATGACACTTTACTCCTCTTGTAATAGTGATATTTTACATTTGTTATTATTAAAGAAATCAATATAATAAAAGAAATTATCATTACTATAATTATCATCATTATTATTATTATAATAATAATAATTATTATTATTATTATTATTATTATTATTATTATCATTATCATTATCATCATCACCATCATCATCATTATTATTATTGTTCCCCTTACCCTTCACCATGGTGGCAAATAACAGAAATCATCGTCATCATCATCATCATCATTATTATTATTATTATTATTATTATTTCTTTTGGCTTCCCTGTTATAACTTTTTTCTTCCATTTCTTTTCAGTTCTTCCCAGGTTCCCGTTTGCTTTTTGTTCTTAATTGAAGTCTTGTTATTCAAGGTCTTCATTTTCTTTTCAATTTTTTTTTTTTATATGAAGTCATGATTATGATCATAATAATCATCATCATCATCATCATCATCATCATCATCATTACCGTCATAATCATAATTTTCATTGTTTTCGTCACCGCCATCATAGCCATCAACAACGTCATCCCATTTTCCTTCCTTTCTTTCTTTTTCTTCTTCCTCCTCCTCCTTTTCTCCTAATTTTTCATCATATCAGCATCATCATCAACCTCTTCTTCTTCTTCTTCTTCTTCTTCTTCTTCTTCTTCTTCTTCTTCTTCTTCTTCTTCTTCTTCTTCTTATTCTTTTGCTTTTCTTCTTCTTCTCCTTCTTTCTTCTCCTCCTCCTCCTCCTCCTCAGCAGCAGCAGCAGAAGTATCATCTACTTCTTCCTAACCTTGTTTCTTCTTTTTCCACCCATTTCTTCTCCCTTTCTTTTTTCCTTCCTGAAACTCCGCATACACCTCTTTTTTTACTGTCTCTTATATCCTAACATGGCCATTACAAATGTGTCTTCATATTAATTCTTCTTGTTCTTCGTTCTTCACTTCTTAAATTTGCATTCTTCAAAATACGAAATGTGTTGATAATATTACTGAAACAAGTATCATTCTACGAAAGTATACTTATCTTTACCTTATTATATGTCGGCACAGTGTTCGACGACAAATCACACGTGACATTAGCCACAATCCTTTGATGTTGTTATGTTAGGAGATCTCTGCAGATTATTCTTTGGAATTTTTAAAGCGGTCAATATTATGGTATAATATGCAAAGGAAATCGCGTCCAGATATTAACTCGACGATTTAGATTCATAAAGACAGTTTTATATCTCATAACAGACACATTAAACAAATTATTATTGCTATTGTTGTGAATGTGGATGGCGGAATCACTCGTGTGCTAGACAAATTGCATTGCGGAATATAGCCATGTCTCTTTACGTTCCCAGTTCAAACCCGGAGACGCCGGCTTTTATCTTTCATCCTTCCGGGTTCAATAACAATAAGGACCAGTTTAAGTACAAAGTGAAGTCAATAAAATCCATTACATATTCCCACTCGCGCACACACATTCAACATTTGTGGTCATGTACTAATGTCTTTAAAATATTATTGTTAGTTGTGTTTCCCTTCAGCAGACGGCTTAATAGCTTCGTGACTAGGCTATGCGGCGAACGATCGTAAGGTTGTGAGTTCCCTGTGGCGCGTTGAAGCTTCGAACAAAACACTTTATTTCTCGTTCCTTCAGTCGTCTCAGCAGGTAAAAATGAGTTGTGTTTGTAATTTAAAAAGCAACCTTTCTCACTCTCTGTGTCACGCTACATTCCCAAGCGAACTACGTTAACAACACGCATGTCTCTGAAGTGCTCGAACACTTGCATGATAATTTCATGCGCTGGTTCTTTGTTTGATCGAATCAACTGGAACCCTCACCGTCCTAACTGCAGAAAAGCAAGGTTATTTTTGTCATCATCATCATCATCATCATCATCATCATCATCATCATCATCATCATCATCATCATCATTATTATTATTATTATTATTATTATCATTATTATTATCAAGTCGGGGTGCTGGTAGAATCGTTAGCACGCCGGGTAAAATGATTACCGGCATTCGCCCGTTTTTACGTTCTGGGATCAAATTTCGCCAAGGTAGACTTTGCCTTTTATCTTTTCGAGTCGATAAATTAAGTACCAGTGAAACACTGAGATCGATTTAATCGAGTGGTCTCCTCCCCATAAAAATTTCAGGCTTTTTGCCTTTAGTCGAAAGGATTATTATTATTATTATTATTATTATTATTATTATTATTATTATTATTATTATTATTATTGAGTGAGAGAGTAGCACATGCCATCAAGGTGTCACTGGAGTACAAATATACGAAGCCCAATTTACTCGTCATGACTACTGGTTTTACAAGGGTACACTAGGCACATGCATCACAAACATGTGTGCTTGACATGGTGATCTCATACCAAGATAAACAGCGGATGATATTGCAGGTGGGGGCCCAGTTAGAATTTTCTTCAGGTCGGGGAGCCCATCCCGTTTAAATGATCCCTGAATAAGTTTTGTTTTAAGGATGATAAACAAACACGCCTTCAGAGGTGAATTATTCAAACCTCAAAGGACTCCTCTCAACGCATGGTTATAATGCTCCCAAACTACTTCTGCTCATGATCAGACATGCACATATCGTCAGCTATTAAGGGACATGCTTAACTGATTATAGTCAAACAACTGACAAGCAAATTTGTGGCATTGAGCAGAATATTTGCTATAGCCTATCTTTTAAACAAAGACAAACATTCTTCTTGTTCTTGTTCTTCTCCTCCTCCTTCTTCTTGTTCTTCTTCTTCTTCTTCTTCTTCTTCTTCTTCTTCTTATTATTATTATTATTATTATTATTATTATTATTATTATTATTATTATTATTATTATTAAGGCGTCGAACTGGCAGAATTGTTGGCACGCTAGACTAAATGCTTAGCAGTTTTTCGCCCGTCGCTACGTTCTGAGGTCAAATTCCGCCAAATTTGACTGTG
>NC_068990.1:66262083-66263571 GCF_001194135.2 Octopus bimaculoides | reverse complement strand
TATATATATATATATATCTTTACCTTAATATATGTCTTCTTCGTACGCATCGCCATTTCTGATGTTTGGTGGTAATCCGAACCGTTGAAGGTAAAAAAGTTGTTTTCAAGTATGAATCTGATCTCATTAATGATAAATTCCTTTTCTATGCGTGTTGGAAGTTCAGATTAGTGAGTGTCTAACCAATATTGGATTGCAGTTATTCCATAATCATGGAGAATGTTGGAATAGGTTGGCAACTTCAAATAAAGTAAAAATTGTAAATTTGTGTACCATTTTTGACAAATGATTTAGCATGTCTAGGTCATCTTGTATGTAGCTTGTATAGTTTTAGGAAGGGTTTTAGGAGGATGACCAAGACGTTGCTGAGTCTGTGTGTTTTACATACCGGACCTACTATGACTGCTCTCAATTTTAGATTCTCTGGAGGTGTTAGCTGTATATATTTGTTTGCCGAGGATTTACAGGCATCACTTATCCTTTTGCATTTCTGGATTTTATGCAAATCATAAAAGTTGCTCTTTTTTGCATTTCTTTGTTGTTTAAGCCTTTGTTATACTTCCTTAAAAGAGTTGTAAGGTTTTCCATTCTCTTTGACTTTTTGTATTGGGTTGCTTTTTCATAGTAGTTATTGTCCTTTAACATTGTGAGTACTAGGCCTTTATAGTAATTTGCGTCCATGATGCAAATTACTCCCTTTATCAGCTTCTTTGATAGTTATATCCGTATTTTCTTGTACGTCCAGTACGTCATTTCATTCATGCTTTCTAAAATTTGATTTAATGTTTCTATGTTCAATTTTTTCAAAGGGTAAGTTCATAATGTATTTACAGTAGCTGTCCAGTGGTTAATTTAACCTATTATTTGGGCAAAAGTTGCTTTTGCTTCAGGCTAGTGATTCGTCCTCATTATTAGAATTGTTGGTTGAGCATTCGGTCAGTCTGAGATTTCAGCAGAATTGTACAATGTCATTTTTCAGTTCAGGTAAGTTAGGAGTTTGTGGTGTGGGTGTAAACTTCTGTCCCTTGCCTAGAATTTCTATTTGGGTGTAAATCAATTGTTTTCTTGAACGGTCAACTGCCTTTGGTTTATCGTGTAGGATGGGGGCGAACGTGTGTCCCTTGGCAGGAACGCACAAAGATTTCTTTGAGGTAATAGATACTCTTTCTCTCACTCTCTAACACTTTGAACACTATACGAAACTATATTTAAAGAAAACTTCAACGAAAAATCTCCAGACATGATCTTGAACCACAGACAGAAAATAAACTGTTTTCATTTCATTTTTTTTATAATTTAACTGATATTTGATAAGATGAGATTCATCGAAACGGGTAATATTTTCTTTATATAATTTTTTGAATCGTTGTTATTAAATTCCCTCTTAAATTGAAATGTATTAGACTTACTTCTATGCTATTTCCACTTCCGTCTTCTATATATAAAAATTCGATTTGTATAGATGTCTAATCCTTTTAAAACCATATA
>NC_068990.1:66259859-66261778 GCF_001194135.2 Octopus bimaculoides | reverse complement strand
CAAGTTTCTATCAGTAAATAGAAAGATAGAACACCAAACACAAATATATCACTTGAGAAGAAACTATGTAAAACTAACGTGCATCTAACTTACTAACGTTTGTGAGGAACAGTAAGCAACTGGTTTCATTTGCATCTATTTTTCTTCTTCTTCTTCTTCTTCTTCTTCTTCTTCTTCTTCTTCTTCTTCTTCTTCTTCTTCTTCTTCTTATTCTTCTTTTTCGTCTTATCATTATTATCATTACTATTATTATTTACTTTCAATCTGCATGTATGTTACAATCACTCGCCGAGACACACTCAGCGTCCTAGAGCGAGTGAAGGATAAGTGATGTCACAGTATGACTAACAGCTTGGGGAGGGGAAGTGGCAGGGGCAGTAGCAAAATATCTTCGTGTAATACTACACAGACATTTAAATTGATATGGTTTCTCTAAGGATGTGGGCAGTATATGTCAGCACAATCATTTAGATTTCTATGAGAAATGGGATATTACCTAGATGTTTCTGACATCCCTTTCTTATCTTACGTAGGGTACCCAGAATAACAAGAACAGTTCTCGCTTTAAGATGCCGCGTCTTTTGTATTTCAATTTCCAGGTCCTTATGTTTACTTAATTCATCAAATTTCTTTACAGGTATATTTTTATCAGTGGGAACACTTACATCTATTAGTCTACAAGTATTTTCTTCTCAGTCTTCAATGACTATGTCTCGCCGATTATCTTGAATCGTTCTGTTGGGGTTAACTGGAAAATCCCAGAGGATAGTGACATTTTAACCTTCAGCGACTGGCTCAATATGATGTTCAAACCAGTAAGCAGGATTGCTCGTTTGTTGTGTTTACATAATTTCCAATGTAAATACTGTCCTACCCTATCGTGGCGATATTTGTATTCGCTTCATGTCACCACAGGACATCCCGAGACAAGATGGTCTATTGTTTCATCAAATTTATCGCACAATCTGCATTTAGTCAGAGCTGTATTGAAGAACGTTAGCCTAGTAGTTTTTGGTAAGTAAGATTTGATCTTGTGCCGCCAATATGAAACCTTTCGTCTCCGCTTTCAGTCCTGAGCTTCTGAGACACTGATGAGTTATTGCTTGGTCTACATCAGCATTTCAACTACGAAAACCGTACATGGAGACAGTAGATGGATAACAAGCCATACAAAAGTGGACATACGAAAGTGAATAAATGTAATTTAAGACGATGTCTTATTTATTTTGTCTGTATTCTTTGTCCATCACGAATTACATTTATTCACTTTCGTAAGTCCACTCTTGTGTCACATGTTATCCATGTATTATTTGCTCTCGGCCCTATATTTTCCCCAAATTTCGTGGCATAGAAAGCCTTTCAATCTTATCATTCATGGTGCAAAACTGAGTAATACCATCTGATAAAAAATTAGGGACCTTCTGTGTCTGTCTTCCGTTCGTTTGTGCACTCGGTATATGTTATACGATTTTTACTTGACGTTTGTTTATTTACAATACATTTTTTCAATTATTAAGTAATGGAAAGCAATGCACTCCGGCTATTACTAACTGTAAGTTTTATACATATATGCGTGTCTATTTGTATCACTTTCTCTTTCTCTTTTTTTCTTTTACTTTCCGTCTTACTTCTATTTCTAGCCTTTCTTTTTTCTCCTTTCCCCTTCATCCCTTCCTTTGTTTTCTCTCCGTCACTCTCTACCTCCCACTCTTTTGCCGTCTTTCTCCTTTGCCTGCTGCTGACACGTGACCTGTTTGTGCACTCAGTATACATTACACATTTTTACCTCTAGTTTATTTACAATACTTTTTTTCATTTATATATACGTGTGTGTGTGTGTGTGTGTGTGTGCGTGTATGTGTACGTGTGAATATATATATACATATATACATACATATATATATATATATATATATATA
>NC_068990.1:66257661-66258533 GCF_001194135.2 Octopus bimaculoides | reverse complement strand
TATATATATAAATATATGCATATATCAAAACATGTATGCACGTACCTACATCTATATGTATAATACATGCATCTATGGGTACAGGACATCACACACACAACAAAAATATCCAAACTATATATATATTTTTATACATTTTTTACATCAGTTAAACACAACTGATACGTACGTACCTAATAGGTTTTTGATGTATAAAAATATATATATAAATCTTTGGAGATTTTTGTTAGAATTATAACGATACGAACTAATGCACCAGTCCTCCATTCCAAACGCAACTAATGCGTATGCACCAATGAACATGTTTGTATGGAAATCTTTATGTCTACATGTGCGTATGCATGTATGTGTGGGTGTGTATGTATGTGTCCTCCCCATGTATAATAACAATAATTGATTCATTTGTGTGCATGTATGGACATCGAAATTTACATGTATGTATTTATGTATTTATGTTTATTTATGTATATCTATATATATATATATGTTAAAGTATGCATATATGTGTGGGTTTTTACGGTTTTTATATTTCTATATCTTTATATTTCTACTTAGCCTTATGAACTTTATAAAATCTATGAAGAGGCCTAGAGAATCATCCATGTACTTTTATTTCATCTATTAATTACTTCAGTCTACTGGAGTGATGAAGATAGAATGAGGCATGCCACTACTAGACTGAAACAGCTGTAAGACATTATCCCATTTTCTGTCACTATATATCATTTTTTTAATTACTGATATGACATAATATGTTACATCTGTTCGAATATTGTTATTATTGTCCTTTTAGTAAACAAGTAAATTGACACAATACAATGTCTGCAAGAATGCCACCTATTCGCCCTTCATTTTCTTATTGCTATATATAT
>NC_068990.1:66253429-66256588 GCF_001194135.2 Octopus bimaculoides | reverse complement strand
ATATATATATATATATATACATGCATATATGGGTACAGAACGTCACCAACGGTGCAAATAACATGAAATACCTAAACAAAAGACTTAAATATATAAATAACCAGAAAATGAATAACAGGACAAGCAAACACGGAGAAAGGACCCTTCGTGAGTTGTCGGTTGTCTATGTACTCCCCTTTCGAGCATTCAACGACAAAATGGGTCTTCAAAGTGAGTTGCTCCCATAAATTCTAAAATAAAATTTAGGATTCATGGACCGTCAAAACATAACAGTAGAGGTATATGTATGTATGTATGCATACACTCACATACATGCACAAGCACGCACTCACATAGTACATACATATATACGTATACACATTGTCAGACATACATTGTTATCATGCATTGTCAGACGAGTGACGATTTTAGATATTTTTTGTGCTAATAACAGATATAACCATTAAAATTCTATTGGGTTACTAATTCCCATTATTTGCCTGTTATTATTACACAAATTTTTTCCCGTTTGCCATTGTTCCATTTGCCACATCTATCAACGAGCATAAAGATCGAAAATTAAGTAATTTAATACATAGTAATATTTCAAAGGGATATAATCTATTCTCTCAACAGAATAGGTCAAGATTAACATCATATATACAATTATTTGGCATATGAGAAACATATGGACTACTTCGATTAATTTTCGATGAACTTAATTGTGATGAAGAGGACAAGTAAAATATGTTACCGTTTACATAGAAGAAAGGAATTTTTCAAAAACCAAGTAGTCTAGACAACGTTGCAGACATATGAATTGTGGATGTCAGTATCGATTAGCGCATTGGTTAGCCGACAAGTTAAAGCTATATCGCAAGACTATGTCATACGCTCCATCTCCGTTGTTTCAGAATAACTGATAAATGATTCATTTTTACCATTGTTTTTATTTAATATTAAACTAGAGTCACAAAACATATCTAGAACATCATCAGACACTTATGCAAGATGGATAACATCAAGCCACGAAAACTGATATGGAAAACAATATTGCTCATATAATAAGATATCAGAAATGGAAAATGGAGACAAGTTGTAACCAAGGGAATGTGTTTGTGTATTATTACATGTTTAGGTACAGTTATATGTTGGCTTGCTTTGGCGTCTAGGTTTAGGAAATTGATGTCCATTAATTAAAAACAAACAAATGTATATGAATGTATAAAAATGCAATGTGTGTGTGTGTGTGTGTGTGTGTGTGTGTGTGTAGATGTATATGTATGCATATATGTACATGTATATATATATATATATATATATATATATATATATATATATATATATATATATATATATGTACATGTATGTATATACACATATTACACATATATAGAGAGAGGTTGAAGTCCAAGTATTGTGTGTTTCACATACGATACTGTCAAACGAACACGTTGAATATAAAATATGTAATTTCAAAAAGAATTCATCGAACATTGCCTCCTCATAAAACGGACGGTAATAAGTCAAAATATGATTAAAAACAGCACTTTCTGTAAACAGTTAATTTTCCTACTCATTGTAATAAGCACAACACAACATTGGAATAAAGCAAAGCAGCTCCACACAACAAAGAATGCTTTTGCTGTCAATATTTTATGATCTATCGATGAAGATAAAGATTGTACATACATACATGCATACATACATACATACATACATACATACATACATACATATACGTGTGTGTGAGTGTGTGTGTGTATGTGTGTCTGCGCGCGCGTGTGTAGTTGTGTGTGTGTGTGCGCGCACGCATGCATCTGTGTGTGTATGTGTGTTTCTGGGTGGGTGTGCGGCTGTGTGCATATATCTTTATATATAGGAAAGGAAAATACAGTATGAACAGTGATGAAAGGGAAAACTCGATTGAACACTATTAGATAAAAATGTGTAGGAAAAGTGAATTGCGGCCGATAGGCATTGTTAGTAATAAAACAATATGAGTAAAAAGATATATAGAATTGCACATCAAAAACAGAACAATAAGCTTTGCAAACGATACGACATTTGCAACGAGAATTACACAAAATAAAGAGCGTTTTTGGTTTTATTTTTAAAGTGGTTTAAAAGTCGTAACCATTGATACCGAAAACAGGTTACATGAAAGACTTGGCTATTCTCATAAATTACTACTGTAGTTTAAGCTCTGTAATATATGTTGAACATGTATACAGATGTGTTTGAAATAAAGAAGATGACTATGTACTCTATTGACACTCATAGATTTATTATGTCTTATCTGGGGTAATTCTAAACAGCAAGTTATTGACATTTATCTGAATTCACCCTAAACATGCAAGCCGTTTACCCACTTATATTCAATTATTTCATTGCTGACCTTAACTCAATCACCATCTATTTTATGTTGTTCGAATATTTGAATGCTATCTAAGTATTATCATGTGTTATACTGTAGTACTGTTGCTGTTGTCGGTAGTTGGGTAGTAGTGATGGTTGTTTCTTACAAGTAAGTTGTTGATATTATATACCATGTCACCTAAATGTACTTAAGATATTCAAACATGGTGAACATAAACATTAAAATTGTCTGATAAGTTCAATGACTTCTAAGTAGAAAAAAAACAAAAACAAAAACAAAACTAAATATTATTTTGTTAAATCTCCATTTTGACTTCTCAATAATTCATGATTTTAGAAAATTGAATTATCTAAAAAGTATTCCAAAGAAAATAAATCCGAATATCGTTGGTAGCAGTAAACAATTGCTGAAAGAATATTGACATTCAGAGATTGGTGTTAAAATTCCTGCTTCAACTGAATTCAGAGACAATCTAGATGCTTATGTCAAAGGAAAGGCGGACGAAAACTATCTAGGTTTTTTTTTTTATTATGGATAGGAATGATGTACCTGTGGCCTTATCATCAAATTACACGGATTCACGTTGTTTACGAAGATAAGAATATATACATTTTCTCAGTATACAGTGAAAAGGAAGACATATTCAATACATACTCACACACACACCCACACATACATACTCACGTATGTATATATGAATGCATATATGTATATATATATATATATATACCTATATATATATGTGTGTATGTATATATTCATCAATTTATCTTTCTATATGCATGTATACATGTATATAT
>NC_068990.1:66250739-66253109 GCF_001194135.2 Octopus bimaculoides | reverse complement strand
ATATATATATATATATATATATATATATACATATACAGAGTGGCCCAAAAGTAGATTTACAGTTATTCAACTATCTCTTTCGCATACATATTTTAACAGTTTAGATCTTAATTATAAAAAAAAAAACATGAAACCATTATTCTATGCTAATTGAGTTAATTTTGTCAAGCTCCCTTTTCAGTTTGTAATTTTGTTTTGTTTACAGGTAGTGTAAATTGTGAGCCATGGCAAACAATTTAAATCAAGAGCAAAGAAAGTGGTTATCAAATCAGTATTGGAAGTCTGAAAATGCCGAAGAGGTGCGCACAGCATGGCAAGAAGCTTTTCACACTCCTCCATCATCACGCCAGTCAATTTATCGGATAAGAAATAAATTTGATACTACAAGTTCAGTGAGTAATACACCAAAATCTGGACGCCCTAAGACTTCTCAGATTGAAAAAAGAGATGTTAGTGGCTATGACATTTTTGAACAGTTCAAATAAGTCCACACGACGTGCTTTTCTAGAACTATCCATATGAAGAGCATCATTGCAACACCTAGTGCATAAGCTGAAATTAAAACCTTTCTGTCCACAACTGGTACATGTTTTTTTTTTCTTTTTTGTAGGACGACCCAGATCGCCGGCTGGAATTCTGCGAAATAATGCGTAACCAAATTGTTAATGAGCAACCAGACTATCTGGATAAGATTATCTGGTCAGATGAGGCTTGCTTTAAATTATCCGCTCATGTAAACAGGCATAACTGCGTGTACTGGGCTGATGAAAATCCCCATTTGACCATAGAATCTCAACTGAATCCACCTGGTGTTACAGTTTGGGGCGTACTCTTAAGCGAAAATGTTATCAGACCCGTTTTTCTTGATAGAACTGCAAATGGAGAGAACTACTTGCAAATGCTTCGTGACGTGGTAGTACCACAACTCGGAACCAAAGCTAACTTTGATGAACTGTTCTTTCAGCAAGATGGAGCACGTCCACATTATGCGGTGACAGTAAGAGACTACCTTAACCAAGCCTTTCTACAGTTTTGGTTTGGAAGAAGGGGCAGCATCGAATGGCCACCACGTTCACTTGGATTTCTTTTTGAGTGGTGTTGTAAAGAACTAGGTTTATGAGAAGAATCCCAAAGCAGTAAATGAATTAAAAGATTACATTTCAGACACATTCACTGAAGCTGATGGAGATCAGAATTTGTGCCATACTGTGTGCAGAGTGTTCTGAAGAGGTTTGAAGAATGTTGTAATGTTGAAGGACGACGCTTCGACCATCTGAGAGATTAAACATTGTCTGTTTAAGATGGGCATAAACAATATGATTGTAAGAGAGAAATTTAAATGTAATGAAATGTTTTAAAAGAAACTTAAAGTGCCTACGTGGTAACTTACTTTGGAGCCACCCTCTACAAACACACACACACACACACACACACACACACACACACACACACACACACACACACACACACACACACACACACACACACACATTTATATATATACGAAGCGCGTTCAAAAAGTAAGTGTGTGACTATATTTTTTCTCGCCAAATCTAATGCTGCGTCGGCAAAACATTTGGGTGGACGGTGACGCCACTCTTTATGCGCATGCGTGAACATTTTCGCGCTGATCGGCCACGTGAGTTCCCGGCTGTCATGGCTAGAGTATCGACGTGTAATACTGATTTGTCGGATCTTCATCTTCACCGAGCACATCCATCAGAGACATTGCAACAACTCTGGCTAAAAGTTTGGTTATACGTAAGCTCAAACCATCTAGACGATTCAGAAGGCATTTCGTGACCATGCCATGGAAAAATCGCAGATCAAGGAGTGATACAACCGCTTCAAACATAACCGCACTTCAGTCGATGGTTTGGCACTATGACGCAGGCCATTCTTAAGTCGAAACGAGGAGGTGATTGAGAGAGCTCAGCGAGTAGTCACGGAAGACCGGCGTTTAACAATTCAGAAAATTGTTCACCAAGTGGGAATAACAACACAATTAGTTCATTACATTTTAATGGAGGATTTATGCATGTGGAGACTGTCTGTGAAATTCGTCCCCAAGTTACTGGCGGGGCATCAGAAACAACTCTGCTTGGAAATCGCTCAGGACATGCTAGGCTGAACAACCTACTACCCTGAGACATGAGTGAATGTTCCCTACTCGATGAGTTCATTCATCCTGCGTGAAAACGAAAAACAAATGAGCGCCATTATACGTCAGTACTCTATCGTAATAGCCAGGAAGACACGTGGCTTACAGGTGCGAAAATGTATATGCCTACACACACACACACACACACACACACACACACACACACACATATATATATATATATATATATATATATATATATATATATA
>NC_068990.1:66247648-66249462 GCF_001194135.2 Octopus bimaculoides | reverse complement strand
ATATATAAGCACACATTGCACGCGCATAAAATTTCCTGACGTATGCTTATTCAAGTTAGTTGTTACGGGCGAAGGAAAAATCAGAGAATATTAAGTATAAGGAGGAGGAAGAAAACAGTGGAGAGGAAGAAAAAGGAAATAAAAGAAAGAAAGAGAAACAGACAACTAGCGAGAGTCAGGGGGGAAATAGATAGGGAAAAGGTGTGCTCCATAATGACGCCCGAAAATAACCAACACCGTTTGGATACTTCATTTGGCTTGCGCAATGAACACATAAAAATGCACACAAAAATTACATGTATATCTACATAAGTATAAATATACATACAAATAAACACACATATGCATACGTAAACAAATATACAAAAATATGTACGCAAATACATGCTCACATATATAAAAGTATACACACATATACATGCACGTTTATATATGTATGCATATATATATATGTATATATACATATATATATACACATACACATGTGCATATGCATACATATACACACACATACAAGCATATACATACATAATCATAAATACAGAGGCATATCTACATAATAACGTATATATGCAAACAATTTTTTAAAATACTGTTCGGTATGTATGATAAGGAAATAATACATTAATTTGCTGTAGCATAAAAATAAAAATAATAAACATAAACATCGGCAAAGCTTAAGCCTCAAATTAAATTTAAATTTAAATTTATATAACAGTCGAAGGCTTTCTTAAAAATGAAGTCGCAATTTACATTATATTATAAAAGACCTATGAAATGCAATCTTTGCCTCTCAGAGAAGTTCATCTTATTCCAGGATAAAAACGCTTTGAACCAGAGACGCGAGCTCTTAAATTCCTGCAGGCAGGCCACAAGATTTAAAATGTCAACCGACAAAATACCGTATGGGAAAATGTTTTGACTTTCGAAATATATTTTTTGACTGTCGCATTTGAATTTAACTTTACACGGTATAGTTTTTTTGCACCGCAATGATAATGTATATTGCGACTTCATTTCTAAGAAATCCTTCGACTGTTTTATAAATTTAATTTTAATTTTAATTTTAAGCTTAAGCTTTGACGAGGTTTATTTTTATTATTTTATTTTTATTTTCATTTTCATTTTTACTCAAGTATTTAATTGTGTTACATCACATTAACGTACAATTTCCTTATTTCAATATCATAGACACCGAACAGTATTTGTTTTAAATTGTTTGCATATATACGTTATGTAATCCAACGTGAAAATGTTTTTTTAAACGGATATAACTTTTAATGCATAAATTTATTAATATTTTACAAAGGCTCAGGAGTGGCTGTGTGGTAAGTAGCTTGCTTCCCAACCACATGGTTCTGGGTTCAATCCCACTGCGTGACACCTTGTGATAGACGGAAACTGAAAGAAGCTTGTAGTATGTATATATGCGTATGTGTGTGTATATGCTTGTGTGCCTGTGTTTTTCCCCCCCAACATCGCTTGACAACCGATGCTGGAGTGTTTACGTCCCCGTAACTTAGTGGTTCGGCAAAAGAGACCGATAGTACGAGGCTTCCAAAGAGTATGTCCTGGGGTCGATTTGCTCGACTAAACGCGGTGCTCCAGCTTGGCCGTAGTCAAATGACTAATTATTTACCCTGGTGATTTTGACTCTGTCCTTCTTTATAAGCTATTTTTGATTTAAGTTTTTCTTCGATTTTATAAGATGAATTTTATGCCGTATTTTGTTCATGGCATGCAACCTGTTATTGTAAAGACCGTTAGTTGAAATGACCAATGAAACAAAACCATTTTCAAATGTGTATCCATCA
>NC_068990.1:66246739-66247569 GCF_001194135.2 Octopus bimaculoides | reverse complement strand
TGTGTGTGTGTGTGTGTGTGTGTGTGTGTGTGTGTGTGTGTGTGTATGTATGTATATATATTTATATGTTTGTGTATGTATGTGTACGTGTGTTTATATGTATGTGTATGTATAGGTATACCGATATATATGCATATATATATATGTGTTTGTATTTATATATATATATATGTATATATATATATATATATATATATATATGTGTGTGTGTGTGTGTGTGTGTGTGTGTGTGTGTGTGTGTGTGTTCGTATGTATATATGAGTGTGAGTTTTGACGTGGGTATGTATATAAATATACATACATGAACTTATGGGAGTAAATATGGATTTGTTTGTGTGTATATATGAGCATACACATAAGTATAAATGATTATATACACTCATCTCAATATTTTTGTAGAAACACAAGATTAAATCCATTTATAATCCCTTTTTATTACATAACATTCCTCTCCAATTTTTATCGGATTTATATCAGCCTATCTTCTCCCAACTCTACACTCTGAATTTTCTTTCTTTTTTCTTTTTTTCTTTTCCTATTTTTTTCTTCCTTTCTTGTCCAACGTACTATCTGGTAGCGTCCTAATCTCCAACGGTTTTTTCAAATGAATTACGCTATAACCTTCTCCAACTATAGTTATCATACTCGGTCATAATGTCTTACGTTTAAGATGGTTCCCACACATTCCCTGAGGAGAAGTTTACATTTTTAACATCGACGATTCCTATGGATCGCATAAATTGTAATTCTTCGAAACATATGTCGGAATAAAGTATGCAGTTATAACATGCGTTTACTCCATTCCTTAAATTTTTATATATACTCAAATA
>NC_068990.1:66244642-66245833 GCF_001194135.2 Octopus bimaculoides | reverse complement strand
TATACATCATGTAACATAAATGACAGTACAGACATGCGCACACGCACACACACGCACACGCGCACACACACACACGCACACACACAAACACGGGCGCACGCACACACAATCCTCTCTCACACATATATACACATGGTAAACATAAGCAAGTTCTCAGTTTCCATTACATTCTTTATAGTTACCCGTATGCACCATCTCAAATAGATCAAACTATGTAGATTCAGCCAGTATCTACATTGTCCCTCAACTGGCTAGATCTAATAACTACATGCCTTTAAATCTTAGAAAGGACGAATAGCTTTTATGATATTTTTCTACAAGTGTAAAACATGGAGCTGGCTACTGTTATTATGATTTTGATTGTATTTGGGCCTTAACAATAATAGCAACAACCAATTCTGAGCGGTGGGGCTTCATATCGCTGTAGTACAAAACTCATTTAACTAATTGAGAAAATACCATAATTTCACTTAGCTTTTATTGCAGTCTTCTACTCTAAAGAGTTAAAGATAAAGTAGGTTGTTAGAACAAGGGAGATAATCCTTTCTTCATAGTATTTGGTAGGATTAGAAATTTGAATTTGTAATTAAGAAATAAGGAAAAACAGTCATAGAAAATATATTTAATTTTCCTTTTCTTTTTCTCTTACATACTAATTACAAAATACTAAATTTTTTAGCATGTGTTAATCATATATATCACTACATAAACCTTTTTAGAAATCGTCAGTAAGATGCAACTTGAGCTAATATTTTCATATTAATTTTAAATATGTGAAGTGAAGTAGCAAGGATGTGACTACCGGAAGAAGAATCCCGCACCAACAACCGATTGGTACTTATTGTAGCTGAGTAGACAGAAGAAGTGGGAAATGAAGTGACTTGCTCAAGGATACAACGAGACACTTGGGCCAGAAATTGAGCTCACGCTATTCTCAGTTGAACACTTTCATCACTGAGACACACACATTCATTAAGCAGGTAAAATGCACAATTTAATCAAAATTATTTTAATAAGCAATTTTAAGCAAACAAAAACCAAGGCCGCACCATAAAATCTTATTAATAGGATGATAGATAGATAGATAGATAGAGAGATAGATAGATAGATAGATAGGTTTCTTTATTAGCCACACAGGGCTCAACACAGAGGGGACAAAATACAAATGTAGAGTTTTTCTTTTCGAGGGGG
>NC_068990.1:66243134-66244474 GCF_001194135.2 Octopus bimaculoides | reverse complement strand
ACACACACACACACACACACACACACACACACACACATATATATATATAAACTAACAAAACATGTCGAAAAAACATTGGCACAAATTGATTTATGTTAGCCTTATGGAAGCAGGTTCTTTTTTGTTCAAGATGCCCGGGAGAACAATTTTAGAAACATATCAGAACAATAAATTTTGATAATATTGTATGAATGAAAATAAAAGCCAAGTGTCGAATAAAGCGGGTAATATGAGACGATAAAGCCAGCGAGAGAGAATGTGTAAAGGAAGACAGTATAAAGAAAGAGAGACAGAGAAAGAGGGAGAGAAAGAGAGAGAGAGAGAGAGAGAGAGCGAGAGAGAGAGAGTGAGTGAAACGGAATATAGCATAGGGAGTGAGATCGAGGTGAGGTGAGAGGAAGATGCTATGAGAGGAGAGGGAGGTGAGAAAAGTGTACGATCGATATACACAAAATTGATAACATTAAAAAAGTGATACAGATTCTTTTTTAAATAAGTTGATATATGTGTGATTGGAACATATCTAACTCAGGGAATTTCTGCAAGAAAAAAAAACCTACGGCGTAGAAGTATTAACTTTATTTTTGTTAACGTTTATTTCTATTTTGTTCTAATTTTATTTATTTATCTATTTTTTGCCGATAGGAACAAAATCAGATTTTGAATGTTTGTTGTATCGACTCTGTATAACTGGTTCATAATTTATAAACCCGTCAGATATAAAGTTTGAAGACGACTCCTTTGCGGTTTGAACTCAGAAACTTGAGAAATAAAACGAAAGTATTGCAAGCAGAATCATTTAGATGTCGGCCAAATGTCATGGGTACTATCCAGTTCGGGTCTCCAAGGTCTAAGTTCAAATCACATCGACGGCCGTCTGTCGACTTTGCCTTTCAGCCATCCCAGACGGATAAAATGAAGTATGATGTAAGTATTTGGTTGGTATAATTGACGACCTGCTGCGTGGGTCTGGACAAGTTGTTCTCAGCCACACAGGCAGTTACCCATATATCCAAGAGTTCTCTCTCCATACTGCTTGCCAAGTTTGTTCAAAAACGAATCTAAATTAGACTGGCAGCAGTTTTGTCGCAGACGCTGCTGTCAGAACGCAGAGAACCGCAACAGATAAAGCAAGACATCTCCTCCGATCCTCTAACTGCTTCTTTCTCCATTCTGCCACCTTTGGGTGGTACTTTATTATCGATCCCGAAGGAAGAAATGGCAAAGTATCTTCGTGTTTTGAACTCAGACTGCTTTTAACCTACCGTTCATGCCAATTATGTTGCTCTACTTTAATCTCTCTCTCTCTCTCTCTCTCTCTCTCTCTCTCTCTCTCTCTC
>NC_068990.1:66241482-66243124 GCF_001194135.2 Octopus bimaculoides | reverse complement strand
CTCTCTCTCTCTCTCTCTCTCTCTCTCTATCTCTCTCTCTATCTCTCTCATATATATGCACAAAGGGACAGCATGAAAAGAATAGAACAACACTCCCCACAAGACAGGATAAGCCATGTCTCCACATTTTGTTTTATTTTCAGTTCAAAGTTCATCACAAAAGGACGAATAAATTAAAGGGCTACTAAAAAACTAAAGAAATCATTAGAGCCTTGGGAAAAAAACGCATTGCTGTGTTTGTTACCTCTCTTAACATCCTGATTTCAAATTCCACTGATGTCAACTTTGACTTTTATAATATTGGGGTCGATAAAATATATTACCAATCAAGTACTGGGATCGCTGTTGTCGGCTAATCCCTCCCCATGAAAACTGCCGGAATCTTCCTAAATCCCAAACCGCTAAATTTAGTGACCTTGCAGAATAGTTAAAGTGTCAGAAAATTGCTTGGGGGTAATACTTCCAGCTCTTTACATTCTCAGTTCAAGTGTAGCCAAGAACAATATTGCTTTTTATCTTCTAGGGGCCGATAAAATAATGTACCAGTCAAAAAATTGTTGTCGATGGTATCGACTAACCTGTTTTCAAAATTGTTTACCACTATCATCATCATCATCTGTCTCGAGTTATATGACTAATATAGACAGTTAGCCGAATTCAATGGCGCATAAGTGGCCGAGATCACAGCATTCCGCTAAACGGGATGTCAATCTGGCTCAAGGTTACTCGTTTATAACTGAGTAGGTTGGAATAACGCTAAATGCTGTGTTTTACTCAGGAACACAATGCAATACCTGTGTGGGAATCGAAACCACGATCTTGCGATAGGAGGTATGCAACCTCCTATCCACTAGATTACGCTCCTTCAGCTTTGTGTATTGTACTACCTCTAAAATTCTGCCTTCTTAAGCAATCCCGTTACCAACAACTTTTGATTTCTCTCACTCACTCTGTTTATAGATTCACATGAATGAGCAATGAAATATGCAAGGAGCTGTAGGAGCATTATAAAACCTTGCGTTTTCTAGTCGAAGCACAAATTCCTGGAGAAATAATGCAATTTTTGGTTTTTGGTTTTTGGTTTTATTTAAACGGTTTTTCTCTCTTTTCTTTTTTTTTTTCTTTCTGATTCCATTCTTCATGTGTTCACATCATGTTTGATGTGTTGTTGACACGAGAGCAGGATCTGTGCAAAATATTTGGAATATTTTGCTCATGAAAACAAAACAAAGAAGTGAAAAATACGGAAAATATTGCCAGGATTCGGAAATTGATAGAACAAAAGTTCAAAGCGTCTTCCAAATGGCGTTAGCAGCAGATTACCAACATATTTTAAGCAAAACAAAACAAAATAATTTGTAATTTATTTTTACTTATATTGCTGGGGAGGTAAAAAAAAAAAAGAATTAAATACATTAAAGGAAATAAGTCCTTACACAACAACTTCAGGTAGTTTGCTAAAATAACTCGATAGAAATACGAACGTTCTCGGATCAAAGAAGAATGGAATTGTCGTGGTGGTTAGATTGATGAGCAATTAAGTTAGTTTATGACAGATGTGTGTGACCTTTCGATTTGAAACATCATACTCAGCGCTCTAAAAGGAATTGATGTCTCATAGACGAAGGTACAAATGCCTTAT
>NC_068990.1:66235041-66241278 GCF_001194135.2 Octopus bimaculoides | reverse complement strand
TATATATATGTATATGAGAAATTTGTATTTTCAATATCAAAGGTATTAATAATATAAGCAAACACGCATTGTTCCAGGCTCGTAGTCTCGACAACGTATAGAGGTATAGAGGGCGATATATATACTGCTGCATAGAGTAACTGTAAAGGTAATAAATGTTCCTACCATCGCCGTAAAGTAACAGATTTTGACTATTTGACTGTTACATTTTATCGGCATATAAAGGACAAACAGCAAAATCTTATCTCTTGAATGAGCTCAGGCTGGAAATACTTAGGACAAAATCTTTTAGCCCACTGCTCTGTCGATTGTCATTATAATATGTATATATACATATATATATATATATACATGAATATTGGCAAAGTACCTGCAGTTTCAGGGAGAAGAGTTATGTACCTGATTGGTGCTTTAGTTTATCGAGCAAGGAAGGCCAAATGACAAAGTTGACCTCAGCGGAATTTGAGCCCTAAACGTAAAGTAACAGAAGATATACAACTAAGCAATTTCTCTGGCATGGTATCAATTCTCCGAGTTCGCAACCTTACTCGTACACAAAATATGTTTTTCTATTATTGGCACAATTACTGAAATTTGGGGGAAGGGAGCCAGTTTATTACGTCGATCCCATCGCTCAAATCGTACTAATTTTATCGGCACTGAAAGGATGAAAGGCAAAGTGAACCTTGTCGGAATTTAATATCAGAAAGTAAATTCGGAAGAAACGCTGCAAACTATACTCCCACCCCTCCGCCTTATCTGCATACGTAATAATACACATCAAGTTTTCTGTATTTGATCTGTTTCTTGAATGCTTTACACAGAATTTTAAATCTTGAAGATACCCGCCATAGCTTTATTTAGTTTATCGATTAACTAACTCATATCCCACAATCCAATTATATCAATTGTTTCCTGTAATCACTCTGCAGCTGTTAAAATGCAGCCATAATATAATGGAAGATACACGTGAATAGACTTTGTCTTATTTACATGATCCAATGTAAGCTTTATTTCGTTAGTATTGTTTTACAAGTGAAGTCGCAGTCGAATAGCAGTAAAGTTCTCGACAAATTGAATTGGACGACCGATTCGCTTTTTGATTGGATTAGCCTTAAATCTTGGATCAATGTTTATTGGCTTCTTTCAGCAAAACATCCAGATTTAGTACATATTTAATAATTTCT
The DNA here is from genome assembly GCF_001194135.2 of Octopus bimaculoides. Taxonomy (NCBI): domain Eukaryota; kingdom Metazoa; phylum Mollusca; class Cephalopoda; order Octopoda; family Octopodidae; genus Octopus; species Octopus bimaculoides. The sequence continues at coordinate 66,240,091 of NC_068990.1, read as the reverse complement.
TTGAATTTTCTGCGGTAAAATTCATGTTCGATTTCTCCTCTCTCTCTCTCTTTCTCCCTCTCTCTCTCTCTCTCTCTCTCTCTCTCTCTCTCTCTCTCTCTCTCTCTCTCTCTGACTAATTATGGATAACCAGTGTGCATCATTGTCACCATTCTCATCTAACATATCTAATCACCAAAATGTTCCATTCTTATTTATGGATTTACTGCTTCAACGATCGCTCTGGCAGCTCATAAAAACTGACGTTAGGATATCAAAGCATTTTATCAATGATTACTAAACCAAATAAATAACTGATTGTGGTGTTCCAGCATGACCACGCTCAACTGGTTGGAACCAGTAAAGGAATAAAGCAAAAATAAAAGAATTATTTATTGATTTCTTTATGCTGGAGGAATAAACTATTTAAATGCTAATGTTTTGGCACAGTCATATTGAGTATGATTTATCCGTCGCCAAGCACACTTCAGACAGAAGATTGAATTAGTTCCCTGCAAACGAAGCCAGACGGATATGTTGACAAATATAAGTTTTTTGCATGTGTGTGTATTTTTTTTCTGGAGCTTTATAGGAGTCATAAGGTCGGTTTCGTGGTTTTCATAGCGTTTAAGTGACTGAGATCGGAACATTCCCCCAGAACGTCAGTCAACTGTAAGTTTAAGGTTAGTAAATTTCGATGGGAGGGGACGCGTTGATTATATTGACACCATTGCTTCTCTAGTACTTTATTTTGTCGACCACGAAGGGATGAAAGGCAAACTTGATCTCTGCATGACTTGAGCTCAGAAATTAAAGACCCGATAGAAACGCCGCTAAGCATTTTATTCGACATGCTAACCAAGCTACTAGCCCGCTAGCTTGACTAACAAGTTTATAGCCAATAATTTTACTCAGGTATAACTGGATTTAAAAAACAGTAGTGCAGAAAATAGCGAAATTTTCACCACGAAAGTAGAGCAAAATTGTTTTATTTTCCTTAAATGATTTTGTTGTTTTGTTTTCGATCATAATACATCTTGTTAGAATTCTCGCATACATTAGTGCTTACTTTATCGTTTACATATAACTTAACCGTCACTCACAAGTTTGTATAACATGGTAAATCATACCACGCATTTGCTATTTGCTGTAGGTGCTTATGTATCCGCGAGCAGACACAGACACAAAATCATTTACTCCAGTGCTCTACCGATTCTGCCAAAAATGTCCTTTTATACATAATGATACTCATCATTTTCTATTAACTGGTTCGAATGTTTCACGGAAGCTTTCTATAGAATTTTAAATATTGATTACATCCTCTATCCCCACGGTTGCTTTTATTCTATCGAAGTACTATCTCGTATCCCTTAATCCAGTCATGCCAATTATTTTGTGTAATCACTCGGTAATCGTTAAAATGCAGCCGTCATTTATTGGAAGAGATACAAATAGAATCTCTTTCAGTTACATGATACAACGAAAATGTTATTTCATTTGTATTGTCTTACAAGAGGAGTTACAGTTCAGTAGCGTGGTAATAATATATTATTACTTGTAAAACTGAAGTGGATATCTTGCACAAGAATTATCACGTTGGAGAAAGAAGTATTAAAAGGGGACGAGCTGGTAAAATCGTTAGCACGCCGGTTAAAACATTTAGCAGACTTTCTTCCGGTTGTTTATGTTCTAAGATTAAATACCGCCATGGTCATCTTTGCCATTCGTCCTTTCAGGGGTTGTAAATTAATGTACCAGTCAAGTACTGGGATCGATGAAATCGACTCACGTCTACCTCAAAATGTCGGTCCTTGTCCCTATAACAAGAAAGAATTATTACTCGATGCAATAAGTACCAATTGATCGCTGGGGTCGATGTAATCGACTTACCCCATCTCCCGAAATTGCTGGCCATGTGCCAAAATGTGAAACCAATATTACATAATAAAAAAAATATAATAATAATAATGAGGAGGAGGAGGAAGAGGAGGAGGCGGAGGAGGATGATAATAATAATCTCAAAGGAAATAACTTGCCAAACAGAGATGCAACTCAAATTCTGTCTCTAATATTTTTCTCAAATGTGTAAAATAATCTGATGGACGTGGTGCACATTGAATATATTAATTGCGATGTAATGATTGAGATTAAACGTTTGTAAAGATCATACAGAGAGTTAGAGGGAGAGAAAAATATACTCAGATGAATCGAAATTAATAGGATTCCGGTAATAATTTTAATGGAACTCAAATGAAAGCAACCACACCCAATATTATTGGAATTTAGAATACAAGGGTTTGAAACTAAAGACACTTTAGTATTCTTCTCACCAGTTTGCAACCTTAGTTATTCGATTATCCTTATCTGATGTTCACTGATATAGGGGCTCAAACAATTTTTTGTCGAACACAGTCAAACCTCGTACGGGAGGCAATAAATGTCCGGTGAGTTGTTTATTATTAAGATTTTGTTTTAATTTGAAGATGTTTCCCTTCGTTTACTCTTTTAATGTAGCTGAAAAAGTGTATACATATCTTTGCTGCAATGTCTCTTCATGTGCGAATCTATAGCGTCAGTACCAACATAATTCTCTTGAACGCAATACTTGTATTGTTTTTCTCGGTTTCACACGCTTTCCGCCAATACAACTTTGTTAACTAGAGGCTTCTTTCGTTTTGTGATACCTACTGGAAAACAGGCTGCGAATATCTTTTGAAAAATCATCAGTTATTGCTGCTTCTATAAATATTTCGTAGCTGGGAACAATACGTTTTGACGTCGTCAAATCCCGATGCTAGATAGGTCTTCAATGATTGAAATTGCCAAACTGTTGAGGGAACAGAGTATATAAATAAATAATACGCTTATCCCAATAATACGCTTATCCCAATCATAATAAACAACTTTATTCATTATTTGATATTTTTATATTTATATTTTATAACCTACAAACTAATATCTTTAATTTTTCCCCCCTTAGAAACTCTTATCTAAGATGCTGAGTGCTATGTCCTTTAATCCAAACCCAAAAGCAAATATCAGGGAAAATAATAAATACTTTTTTTCTTTTTAAATGTTCACATTAAGAAGGAAGAACATTTAGAGGTTTCAGTGGTAATGGCATTTTAAAGTGCGACTACGATACGAGTAAAACAATAAAAGAAATAATTTATTTGGGCAAGAAGCCAAGTCAATTTCATTTTAAAATTGTACAGCCAATCAAATCGACTCAAGTATTTTATCAGAAATTATGTAATTCTTTACTCCCAGAGGTGTTAAATATCAAGTTTCACTCAGTAATATTAGAAATTAGAACTAAAAATTATCAGCAACTCCAACATGTATAGATGTACATTTGGATTCATCGGAGTTACCGATATTAAAATCACACTGCTACCACTACTACTACTACTACTACAAATAATAATAATAATAATAATAATAATAATAATAATAATAATAATAATAATGATAATAATAATGATAATAATAATTATAATAATAATACCAGGTAGTGGCTCTCATGGCTTCTGATCATAATTGATTGGGATGTTATCATGTACATTGTTTTGTCTTGGTATAAAAAGATGGGTTACAGCAAGTATTCTGCTGAATACCACAGATTTGCTTGTCAGGTAGGGTAGGGTATGTGCTGTTTATCTTGATATGAGATCACCATGTCGCGCACATATGGTTGTGATGCATGTGCCTGGTGTGCCCTTATCAGACGGGTAGTCATGATGGGTATAATGGGCTTCGTATATTTTACCCCAGTGTTACTTTGATGGCATGCACTGCACTCTCACTCAATAATAATAATAATAATGAAATACAAAGAGAGAATGTCAGACGGGTCGAAGAGAAACCACTATATAATCAATTTTGGAGAGCGACTGAAGACGTATGTGGAACAAAATTCTGGGCTTGATTAAAAAAGGGGGCAATTAAAAAAAGAAAAAGAAACAGAGAGCCTAATTGTAGCAGCCCAAGATCAAACGATAAGAACAAACAACTTTAAAAATATATATGAAGAGAATGTATCATAAAAATGTAGAGCCTGTAGAACTTGGAATGAGATAGTGGCACACATTGTGACAGAATGCCCCAAGATGGCACCGAAAGATTATAAGAAATGGTGGCACGACTAGGTTGTAAAAGTTTTACATTTACTAGAAATGGGGATTTGGAGTTGGAAACACACGGTACAATCATCGAGTCGAAAGAGTACTAGGGTCGGAGAAATGTAAGATTTTGTGGGAATTTCCTCTTCAAATGGACAAGAATTTAGAATATAATAGATCAGATATTATAATTATAGATTAGGAAAAGCGAATGAATGCTCCGAAGACAAAACGGCAGAGAATATTTTCATGAGGTTAAAATCTACCACAAGGGGAAGCGGGTATATTTTACCTTGGCTGGCAGCCCCTTAGAAATGGTGTCTCGATAAAAACACCTCTGGTTATGACAACTCAGCATCACAGTCCTCTTTATGAGTGTAATGCCAAATAAAAATCATCACAACTGCGTTTATGAGACCCGAAGACTTAGTGAAGGTCTCTCAGACTGCGAGTTTTCTACTGCGCAGCAGGGAAGATATAGTTATTATCCGAATACTGCTACAGAGATTAGGAGAAACTGGACTCAATATGACAATAGAACCTAAAAAGAAGAAAAAGACATGGTCCCTATCACGGAGCAAAAACATTTTGACAAGAAATCGAAAGAGGAAAACTATATAAAGTAGTGAACAAGATGTACAAACTTTTAACGAAAACTTACATGGAAAACATATCAAATCTAAACGACCCTATATATTGCACAGCCTCTCTCGCTGTGCGAACGCTTGGGATTGAAAGTTAAAGGAAATCATAGAACAAAACCCAATGCTGGCTACTTTATTGTCAGTCTACTCATTAACACGACAAGCCATGATATATAGCTTCGATATATTGGACTAAAGCTTAGCAGACAGGATTCCGTACCCGTCATTCAAAATTTCTAATAAAGACACCATGTGCTATTGATTATTTACGGTAACAAAAAGAAAAGAAAAGCATGCAGGAAATCA
>NC_068990.1:66232106-66234738 GCF_001194135.2 Octopus bimaculoides | reverse complement strand
ACACACACACACACACACACACACACACACACACACACACACACACACACACACATGACGTGCTTCCACATAGATTTCTCCCTACGAAATTCAATCATAAGTCTTCGGTCGGTCCGAAAACTTAGTAGAAGACACTTGTTTAAAGTGCGTGATTTAACCCAGAATAATGTGGTTGGGGCATTTCTAACTTAATATATATCAGTATGAAGACGACGAGCTGGCAGAAACGACAGCACGCCGGGCGAAATGCTTAACGGTATTTCGACTCTCTTTAGGTTCTGAGTTCAAATTCCGCCGAAGTCGACTTTGCCTTTTGTCCTTTCGGAGTCGATACATTAAGTACTAGTGGCGTACTAGATTCGACCTAATCAACAGGCCCCCTCCCTCAAAAATTTTGGGCCTTGTGCCTAGAGTAGAAAATAATATATATCAACATTAAACTCTTTTTAAACCTCCTGCTTATTCGTTTACCTGTAACACCTTGGGTAAAATTCATCAATTGCTTTTGTTTTCCATTCTCATTTCTTTTCCATTCTCTTTTGTTTAAATTTCTTTTATCTTTTTAACATTTTGCTTTTAACTTGTCTGAATCATTGGCCTGCGGTTATGCTGGGGCACCACCTTGAAAAGCAATAGACAAATAAATCGCCCGCAGTACTTGTCTTTTTTTTTAAGTATAGTATTTATTGTTTGTCTGTTTTGCCGAACTCTAAAGTTACAGAGACGCAAACAAATCAATACAGGTTGCCAGTTGCCAGGCAGTAGGCTGAGAAATACAGACACAAAGGTATACGCATATGTGTGTGTATGTGTGTGTGTGGCTGTCGGTCTCTGCGTATGTGTGTATGTATGTATGTATGTATGTACTATGTATATATTCGACAGGCATCCACAAACGTAGCATACATCAAATTCACTCGCAAGGTATTGGCCGGTCCGGGGCTATAGTAGACGACACTTGCCCAAGGTTCAGCAAATTTGGACTGAAACCGAAACAAACGTGTCTACAAAGCAAATTCAAACATAGGTCTTCGGTCGGTCCCAAACCTTAGTAGAAGACACTTGATTAAAGTGCGTGCCCTGTGATTTAACCCAGAATAATGTGGTAGCAAAGCTGGCTTTCTAATCACACAATCATGCCCGCACCTGCATAAACTTAAATAAACTTGCATGAGATTCGGTCAAAGGTTGACCCAGGCTATGTCTAACTTAGTAGTATCACCTGACAGAATCTGCTAAATCCTTTTTAAGTCATGTTCTGTGGTATCCCGACCCATGCAAATAGGGAACAGTTGATAGAGATGTATCCAGGTATAGGTTTTTGTCCTCTGTTCTTCGAAGACATTTATCGAGATATCGTTGTGTAATGTTTCTACAAAGCAACCTTCTTCATTACACATTCATGCCTTCGGCTCTTTTTCCTAGTGACTCTTGTGATTCAATGAAAGAGATCCAGTTTTTTCAGTCCATCCAATTTGATCGTACCCTCACTCACCAACAGTTTTTTAAATAACAGCAAAGTGAAGCAATATGATCAACATAAATATCGCAACGATTCGCCGCGCAACAACATTCGAGAAAACACAATACTGTTATATAAACCTAAATATATTACTGGTAATGTTTATGATAAAAAAATATTGACAAGCTAGATTATGGACTATTTCTAAGAACCCAGGGAAATGTTTAGACGAAAAATGGTTTCTCAAAATTAACTTGCTCGAAAAGCTGTCTAGAAACTTTTGCCAATTACAAATTATATAATAGATGTTTTAAAATATTAAACAAGTTCGTGTACGTAGTTGATATCTCGAAACCGCATCATTAATAAAGAACGACCCAAGCCAATACAGATATCTCAGAGAAAGATATAACGAAAAATAATTCAATACTTGGTGATGCAAAAACCCGAATAATGAATAAGGAAACAAATATAAAAGTGTTTAGGAAAAATAACATCAAGGGAATGATAAAGTTACACAAATAAAAGAGATTTTAAAATCTAGAAAATCTCAGCAAGGAAATAAAAACAGAAACTGATACCAAAAAAATCGCAGCGACGACAAGATGTAAGGCGATTTGAATAGCGTAAATAATTATCCAAATACAATTACCTATCTGAAAGAAACAGCAAATCTGTCTATAATAGATTAAACAAGCCAAATACAGAGATAATGGTATTATCAGAAAATTAGATATAGAGTAACGTAGAGAAACATATAATGAAAAAATCCAACTGTCAAACACACAAAAAGGCAACTGGGATGAAAAAGGACTGTCAACAAAATCAGAAAATGAAAGACCAGGAATTGCGAATCATATCTCCAGCACGAAAAAAAAAAAAAAAGATTCCCTCTCTCCTCTTTTCTTAATACACTGTCAGCAAAGAATTTCCATCAGAGATAATTTTGGTGGGTGGCAGGAAATCATTCTGTATACTGAACTCAGAATTTTGGGGGATCTTTTGAATATCGTGTATACATGAGACCAATTACGTTTTTATAACTACACTAGGAAAACATTCTTGTAAGAAATTAAATAATTTTCAAAAATAAGTTAAAAGAAGTATCTAATAAATGCATCGTCATAACATATATTCAATATATTTTATATAGAATTGAAAAAATACTTC
>NC_068990.1:66230470-66231987 GCF_001194135.2 Octopus bimaculoides | reverse complement strand
TACGTGATAAAACATTATATGAATAATAAATATAGATGAAAAACGTGAGAAGGGCAGAAAGTATATATATATATATATATATATATATATATATATATACAGAGAGAGGGGGGGAGAGGCACACACACATAAATATATATATACATATATGTATATATAAATACACATTAAAAGTCAGCTTGAATCTTGCTTTCTTTCTTGCAATGTTATCCAGCCAAACTGGCGCATAATGGGAAAGTACTATGAAATAAGTTCCCTTCCAAAATATAAATACAAACGGAATAATACAAATTTGGCGTAAATCGGATAAGTTGTTGTAGAAATATTACTGGTTTTCGGGGTATAAATACCCCAAACGGTGTACAATGGAAAAATTCACCGAAATTAACCAAATCCTGGAAGGGAAGTATTTCTTACCTTTCGATTAGACACAGTGACTTGACAACGGAAAAATACGATTTGTTTTCTCACAGTAAATTCTACTTTCGCTTTTGTTAAACACAACATTTTAATCATTTAAAGATATTTTTAAGTGAATGTGATTTCAAAAATGTAAATTGCTTCAACAATAAGTGTTTATATTTTAGCTTTCTTTAACTAGATAATATTCTAATGTTTGTTATTTAATTATTTTCAAGTGTATACCATTGCATAAATTTCTAAAAAATACCATCACATAAATATCTAAAAAATATTTTAAAGTGAAAAGGACTTCAAAAATACGGTAAATATTTCGTAAAAGGCACCCGTTCATAACCTCGGAGTGAAATAAGTTTTCCATAGGTTTTTTGGAGTGCATTCAACGTATCTCACCTCCAAATATTTGGCTGCTATTTCTAGCTTTCCCTGCTACCACGTAACATCTATTTGTGATAAAGGACCTGAAATACCTGTTACACGGTAGCAGGGCGTGAAAGAAATAGCAGCCAAATCCTTACTTTTCTGGGGAAAGGAGCTGTTTCTGCGTGATTTCGATGCCACATTCGTTGAAAGCATGTGAAATAAGTTGGAAAAGAAAGCAAAAAACCCACGAAACAAGACTCCGTTGCTGGGAAACTCAGACTTTCCCGGTGACTCAGCGGGTGACGGGTAGTCTAGCATATATATATATATATATATATTTATTAGTAAATATTAGAGCGATAGTATTAGCAAAATACTATCACTAGTGGGATAGGAAATAACAGCCGTACAGGCAAATTAATAAAATATACATATATGACATGTACTATACATACATATATATATATATATATATATATATTAATAAATTATAGGGTAGCAAAATAAATTTTAGAAATTTTATTTACCACCAGTGGTCTAGCGAGAGTAAAAATCAGTCAATAGACTATGTATTATTCATTTAAAATACACAGATGCCTATAATAGGACATCTGACCCGCTAGAAAGAGCAGCAAAAGACTTCATACCACAAGAATAGGGATAATTCCGAAAGGGAATGAAAAATAAAAACATTTACCAATCTATATTCTGTATCATGGTTTCAAGTCAATTTA
>NC_068990.1:66227644-66230247 GCF_001194135.2 Octopus bimaculoides | reverse complement strand
ATATATATATATATATATATATATATATGAGACAAAGTGTACGTATGCTGTTATATATATATATATATATATATATATATATAATACAAAATGGGACAACGCAAAACATCCAGACAGTTAGGTGATACAAGAAAGGGAGATCCGTGCACAGTCAAACAAGATGAAACAGTTATCATTCATATAGCTGTGAATAAGGTGCAAAAATTTAATGGAATGACTGGACGTTCTACAGACCCTGAAAATATAACTATGTACAATTTGGAACCTTGGTTAAATACTCAAGAGTGCTTGAGAAATTTATCAATGTATAAAGTGAATGCAAATCTTCCCATTTCAAAACTGATGGAAAAGTAATCTACTTGACCAAAATGTGTAAATGATTCGCTATCTGAAACGAAAATTGAATTTAGCAACATGTTTTACAGTAATTGGTCGCCTCTACTATTGCAGTGACATCAATTAACTCTTCAGAAACTTATTTCAGACTTTCCTCATATCTGAATATCGCACATAGAAATTTGAATTTCTACTGCTTAAATACTATCATCCTTTCACCATCATCATCATCATCATCATTTAATGTATGTTTTCTATGCTGGTATGGGTTGGATGGTTCGATAGGAGCTGGTTTCTACGGCTGGATACCCATCATAACACTAATCACATTATAGTGTATTCTGAATACTATTTTACCTGGCAACGGAACTAGTGAGATCACCAAGAAACTTGCATGAAAAACACCACCCAACTCAACTAATGTGTAAATTTATGCGCCAACATTGTTCAGTGTCCACCTGAACGGGACATATAGTAATATGGAGACATTGTTAGAAGCTATTTATTACCATGTTCACTAACAGTATCAGAGCGTAGATTTCGGATACATTAGCATATTAAGAATAGAAACAGGAAGTACAAAATAATGGAATTATGTTAAACCTATAGCACTTTACTGTGAAAGTGTGTATCCTAATTGTTAGGGCGTTGCACTGAGGATTGCCAAATTGCGGCTCCGAATATCCGCTGGCAGTATACTGTGTTCTTGAACTAAATTCTTCATTTCACGATGACCAGTCCACTCAGCTGCAATTAAATAACCCCGCGACGGACTGACGCCACACTCAGGGGGAATATATTGCGATATTAGTTAATTATACGCCATTGAAACGGGATAAACGATTCTTTACGTCCTAGGAGTCCTAGAGGATGATGATGATGATGATGATGATGATGATGGTGATGATGATGATGATGATGATGATGAAGAAGATACTACGGAATACTTTATTATACTGACTTGCAACTATGTTCAATATATGCCCGAAGAATAAGAGCTTATATATTTGTCCCAATATATGTAGTAATACGATTTTTATTACCTTACTGTCATTGTTTCTAACACTTTGCTCCTGTTTTTCTGACGGTGGGCGGAACATCGAAAAGCCCGATGCATACTTCTCTTCCTCACTCGTGTATGAATTTGGTAGACGGAAACTGTATGGAAGACCATCGTACATGTGTGTGTGTGTGTGTGTGTGTGTGTGTGTGTGTATGTGTGTGTGTGTATGTGTGTGTGTGTGTGTGTGTGTGTGTGTGTGTGTGTGTGTGTGTGTGTGTGTGTGTGTGTGTTCCTGTCTTTGTTTGACAACTGCGCAGTTTGACAACAGGTATTCCTTTGTCTTAAGTCACCGTAGCTTAGCGATTCAACATAAGACACATCAGAATAAGGCTTACTGTGATGTCCTAGACTTAAAAAAGAAATAGATGAGTACTGGGGGTGGATTTTTAAACGAAAACCCCTCAAATCGGTGCCCCAACATTCTTTTGTTCAATGACTGAAGAAGATTTATATTTTAACTCTGCTATAGGCGCAGGCGTGGCTGTGTGGTAACAAGCTTGCTTCCCACCCAGTGTGTGGCACTTTGGGCATGTGTCTTCTACTATAGCCTCGGGCCGACTAAAGCCTTGAGAATGGATTTGAGAAATGGAAACTGAAAGAAGCCCGTCGTATATATATATACATATATGAATATATCTATGTGTGTGTGTTTTTGTGTCTGCGTTTGTCCCCGCTTTACCGCTTGACTACCGATGTGGGTAGGTCCTCGTAACTTAACGGCTCGGCAAAAGAGACTGATAGAATAAATACTAGGCTTAAGAAATTAGTCCTGCGTCAATTTGTTCGACTAAAAACCTTCAAGGTAGTGTTTCAGCATGGCCGCAGTCAAATTACTGAAACAAGTAAAAAAAATTAAGTCGTTACTGAGATAAAATGATAGGATGCATTAATATATCCAAACCAGGTCCTTTAACGAATGAAATGAGTTTCCAGTAATTTTGAATAAACACCACCATTAGATTATTATTTACATTATTTACATTTGACGAATATTTTTCCTCATCTTGTTTGTTGTTAACACAACGTTTCGGCTGATATACCCTCCAGCATTCATCAGGTGTCTTGTGGAAGTTTCGAACCTAAGTTCTCATTCCTAAGGTATTTTTCGATGTTGTTGTTGTTATTATTATTATTATCATTATTATTATTATTATTATTATTATTATTATTATTATTATTATTATTATTATTATTATTATTATTA
>NC_068990.1:66223505-66227634 GCF_001194135.2 Octopus bimaculoides | reverse complement strand
CAGTGACTTGAATAATAATAATAATAATAATAATAATAATAATAATAATAATAATAATAATAATAATAATAATAATAATAATAATAATAATAACAACATCGAAAACTACCTTAGGAATGAGAATCCAGGTTCGAAATTTCCCCCAAGATACCTGATGGCTGGAGACTTTATCAGCCGAAACCTTGTATTAACAACAAAGAAGATGAGGACAAATATCCGTCAAATATAAATAATATACATAATTCCTCATCTCTTAAATATAGAACTGTATTACCATTAGATTAGATGACGTTAAAAATGGGTAAATGAATATTTAGGGGATCAAGTAAACGAATTGGAGTGTAGCTATTTTCGGCAGATAGCACATATCACCGAACAGTTTGCTCGCTAAAAATATAATAAAGTGCATCAGCTCATGTTAGGTTCATTGGTCTTGGGGTACTTCTGGATGATGACAAACACCGACATCGAAACTCCGGGTATTACAGAATCTCATATACGTTTTAAATACATATTCGTCGTAAAGGCGAAACTGCTCTCCGGTGATGAAATACATCTGCGATTACTATATTCACGTTCGAAACTGCCAGAACGTATGAAGAAATATGCAAATGATCGTCTCAGATCTCTCTGTTTATCGTGCTCGTGGCAATTTATTATTGGTTGGCAGATATCAGCATCGATCAGAGAACAAACTATTCGTTTAACCGTGTTATAGAAGTCAGGAGCAAAGACTTTTCTTCTTACTAGATTGAATAGTAGGAGGCGCTGTGGGCTGACGAAACACAATGATATCGAAACACCGACTGGCTCCGAAACCCTTTTGCTAATGAATCGAATGTGATTATGAACACACGTAAAGGAGAAACTTTTCTCCTCTGACAGAACAAAACAGCGATTAGCATAATGACGTTCAAATCTGTCGTAACGTATTAAGAAGGAATATGCATAGCATCGTTGTTATATGAAAAATACAAGAAGACATATGAATGAGCTTGAACCTCAGTAATAAAGGTTATTGTGTGTGTTTCATTGTTTGTTTGGTAGTGAGAGAGAGCGAGCGAGGGAGAGAGAGAGGGGGGAGAGATGAGCATTGGTTAGAGGTTACAATGACAAATAATGGTACTGAAAGATTATGATGAGAGCATGTGACATGTGACTACGTGAGAGATGTTGAAAGAAGCAGTCCTATGTATGCCTATTGTCAAATGAGATAACCTTTGCTGCATGGATGTTTGTCTCTCTCTCTCCTTCTGCCTCTCTCGCTTTCTCCCACTCTCTCCTTCTGTCTCTCTCGCTCTCTCGCTCTCTCTCTCTCTCTCTCTCTCTCTCTCTCTGTATATGTGTGTATGTGTGTGTGTATAGTTGCATGTATGTATACACACACATATGTTTATATTTACATATATATGTGTATGCAAGTGTGTGTGTGTGTGTGTATGTACAGGTGTATCGCTGCGTGCAGCTCCATATATGTGTGTATACAAACACACACACAAACACATACACACACACATGCAGTTAATATACCCGTAATACAATGCGCACATACGTAAAAGCACATATATGCACACATGTATGCTGGTAAATGAGTGTATGTGTGTGTAGGTGGGGGTATGTGTGTGTTCGTGTATGTATGTATATATATATATATATATGTATACACAAACAGACACACACATACGGTTACACATAAGTACCCTCTGCTCATGTGTGAGCATTACTTTTTATCTCTCACAGTTAACCCATTGTCGCTGCTGATGAAGTGTTTGTTAAGATTAGGTTCTATGAGAGGATTCTCCTTTTTTATGAATAAGGATTCGTTGAGAAATCACTTTTGTTCGTCTGTTACTTCTTTTACTTAATTTGGGGCTTTCTTTCACCGATTCTTCTATCGAATATTCCAACGTGCATGAATCCAAAGTTGGATTCTTGTAGATAGATGGTTAAGCTTTTTTGAGGAACTATTTATTGTATATACACACATACACACATTATATGTGTAGCGTGTGTGTGTGTTTGTGGGTGCGCATACATTTGAGTGTGTGTGTGTGTGAGTGTCTGTGTGTGCGTGCATGTGTGTGTGTGTACGAGAGAGAGAGAGCGAGAGAGAGAGAGAGAGAGAGAAAGAAAGAAACAGGTAGAGAAAGAATGTGTGTAACAGAAGTAGTTCTTTCAGATACATTTTTAGCGTTTCATTTCCTTGAAAAAAATATGTTGGTGGTCATGGTAACAGTGTGGTGGCGGTCGTCGTGCTATTAGAACGTTGATGGTGTTGTTGCAGCTGTTGTTGCTATTTTTAGCACTAGGTCAGCCGTATTCAAGTATACTGATTATGACGGGTATTAGGTCAATTTCTGTAACAGAAACTACATTGTCCAGTAAGTTCTTACCTTTAAATTCGAGGGAAATTTAGCTGCTATTTGCTCCGAAAATTATAGAAACCAGCGTGATGAAAGATATTCATAAAATGTGCGGCCTAAATATGCGATATAGAAGGATTTATTTATGGGTTATACATGTGATACCAGAAAACTCTTTGAAACGATGTTTTATTTTTTTTAGGTCAGGAAAGTAGTAAAGGTTGTTTAGATCAGGAGTGGTTAATCCCTGTAGATGAAAGTTTAAGGAGGGGTGAAGTTATCTGCAAACGTGTGCATGTTTTATGGAGTGAGGAAGTGACAGAAAGAAAGATATTAATGTTGAGATAGAGTTTTGAGGGAAAGGACATAACAACTGAAACTTGGATCGATCATACTTCCTAAATGTGAACTAGGAGAAATTTGTCGGCACGTCCTGGATTAGGAAGTATCTTCTGATCTAGAGAAGTATAGAGGCCGATGGTTGACAAACATAACTAGGTCTTCATGGTGGAATTTTTGTTGGAGTGTGACAGTACTATATTCGCCAACGTCAAAAAACTCGAACCATTGAGGAGTGCAAATAAGAGAGAAGCTGAAGTTGGGTTTCAGTGATAAAAGAGACCTACACCACACTACTATTGAAATGCTGAAAGTGAGAACTATATTTCGGTAATTAAGAATGGAAGAGACATTTCTCCCCTTGAGTGGAATACATCATGATGTCTGTCCAGAAATTGACTCATGGAAAGACAGAAAAGGCTTACAAGTGTTTGGTGAGGAAATTAGCTATACCTCCAAAATTCATTGTTTGAAAGTGATGAAAAAGACAGGGTCTATATCAGTCAGATCAAGAGTTTGAGGTGACTAGCAGAGTTAATGAGATTGGGAATATACAGCGTGGCTGATTATAGGCACAGACGTGTTGAGTGCATGCAATGTGTAGTTAGGTGCAAAAAGCCAGAGAATATGATGACTATTTCAGACGACGGGTTAGCTTATTCAGGAGAAGATGCTCAAACAAATTTTCAGTTTCAGGAGAGATCTTCTCTTCAAGTGGCTACTGCAATATCGAAGGTAGCTTAATTGGTAAATTTTGTAAAATATATTAGTGCTTATAAAGGTACTTAGCACACGCAGAAGTTGATATGCTACTGGGAGATACCTGAGACCAATTCTTGCTATCAATTTTGCCCCTATTGCTACAACACAGCTGCAACTACACTTGTTGCAATTGAATGGAAATGCTTTGGAAGATCTAAGTGAACCGATTTTTAATATTTTTCAGACAGCGAAACAAGTTAGCTGACAAAGATAGTTTCCCTAAATATGTGGTAGGTATGAGGAACTAGCTATTTTTAAGGACGTTTCAAATTTTTAGTATTCTAGGAAATTGTGAGATGTGTTTTGTTGATTAGCTAATAATACGAGATCAACGGGTTTTCTCAGACACCTTCAAGAGTGTTACGTGACTAATATGATCGATAAATTGTTCCGTTTTTAGATATTTTTATATAATTAGCTATCACTATGCTATTGGGTGGCTTACAATGAGCAGAACACAAAAGAAGAGACATACTTTTGTTTTCTACAGCTGAATAGATTGTATACAGATTATAAGTGCACATGTGTATGAATATGGAACCAAACAGCAGATGTGATTATATATACATGCACACAAGTGTATACACTTACACACACACACACAGACACACAGACACAGACACACACACACACACACACACACACACACACACACACACACACAT
>NC_068990.1:66216309-66220765 GCF_001194135.2 Octopus bimaculoides | reverse complement strand
ATATATATATATATATATATATATATATATATATATATATATACATACACACACACAAACGTACACGCACACATACGTGTGTGTGCGCGTGTATGTGAATATATGCATGTTTGCATACTTATAATTAGTGGAAAATAAGATTTATATCAATATCATTCAGTCAATGAATTTCCTTGCTACGATTCACTCCGAAAGACACTTTCATAATACACGCACTCAAATGCAACGATACAGAAACGCGCATACATGCACAACAGATATATTCATACACACATATACACAGTCACAGGCGCGCGCGCTCACACACATGCACCCATACACGTGCACACATAAAGGCGCGTGCGGAAACACATAATATAATGAACACCATTATTATATATAGGTCTGTGTGTGTGTGTCTTAAAACAGTAGATTTAAATTTAACAATATAACACCACAACAAAGGAAACATCAAAAGTTTAAAGCTAAATCGCTGTTGCTGTTCTTGTTGTGAGCAGTTTGGAAGCAGACTCCAAGATTAGGAAATCACAAGCATAGACACCCTGTCACAAACCAAAGAAGCTCTGGAATTCCAATTTGTTCATGCGAATAAAAATCAAGCTGGGCCTGACGAATCATTGTTATATATAGCAGTAAAATATAGACACTGACAATGAAATTATCAAACATGCTGGATGCCTGTTACACTAGGTTGCTACGAATACCCCTAAATGTGAAATGGCAACTACGTACGACAAACGAATGCCTTCATGCAGACCTTCCGAAAGTTAGCGAGAAGATCAGAGAAAGACGGCTGCGATTAATCTGGTCACTACGTGCTCCTTCCTGAAGAGGAAGCGTCCAAATTAGCCTTGTGGAACCCTCTTCTCGATGATGTAAAAAAAGGAAATCGTCGTCACAATGACATAGACAATTTGATTGCAGACACTGGCCTGGAATGTATGTAGATTAGAATTCAGCCATATTAAAATTTTTAAAAAAAAGCTATTCCCCTATATCAGTCCTGATATGGGGGAATAGTAATTGTGAGGTAGAGTCTCACAATTACCGACTTGAAATCTCACAAACAACCTAACGTCCAAGAAATTTTTTTCAGTTATACATCTATGAAAGGAAAGGGGGTGAGCTGACAAAAGCTTGTCGGACAAAATGCTTAGCGGAATTTCTTCCGTCTCTCTATGTTCTAAGTTCAAATCCTTCCGAAGTTAACTTTGCCTTTTATCCATTCGAGATCTATAAAATGAAATATCATTCAAGTAATAGATATTAGCCCTCCTCTCAAAACTGCTGACCTTGTACCCTGCAACTAACCGTTATACTAGTAAGGGAAATGTGACTTCGATCACTTGTACGCTATGGAAACCGGGTAACCGGTCTTATGATTCCTATACAAAATAAAAAAAGAAAAGCAGTGGGGATGAATGGAGACCAGGAAACGAAGACAGAACGACACACAAACATGTGCAAATAAACACGACAAACTCGAATGCTTTTACACTCACAATGACACAGAGAAACACAAACAATTATTTGTAATATCTGCAGTACCATTTCGCCCATTATTAGCATATAAAGACACAAGCTTACAACAAAATATTATTTTTTGCATTAAATTACGTGGATGGGTATTTGCAAAGAATAACAACTGACGTATGTTGGATGTGTTCATTGTGAAGTTAGGCACAGTCGTGTATTTTTCTTCTTAATATGTCAGCTTACTGAATAAATTGTTCTTCCTTTTTCAAGGTGATAGTGTGTGATACGAGAGAATTATATTTTCTAGCGGCTCAGAGAATTAGGGATCTCTAATTTGGTTCAATATTTCCTATAGATGAACCGATGTCACGGCTAAATATGGAATTCAAATTAGTGCGTTTACATCCTGACAGGAATGTGTTTTGGGTAGTCAGCGTTCGTAAAAATACAGGATGGGCAAAAAACCACGCACAAAGTAAGTTCAGCATGCTCCGGAAATGTTAAATACGTGCTCCAGTTTTTTTTTTTTTATAAATTGAATAAAATAAATAAAATAATGATGTCTCTGCACGTACTAACTTGTACATGACGGAAAAAATGAATAATAATAACATGACTGTAATATAAAGAAAAGGTCAAATGCTTTGGTGCGTGACTTTTGGCCCACGTTGTATATTGAAGCATCTTATTTCATCAGCGAAAATATAACTGTGTACAGTAACCCCCTCGACTATCCCGAGTGTTTAGTTCCAAAACCCCCACCATAGATGAAAATCCGCGAAGTAGAAACAGTATTGTACTGTATTTTTTCTTATTATTTTTATAATTTGTATGTATTTGTTTTATTATCTTCATATATTTAAGCATTTATAAACTCTCTCCACACTCTTAGGAGTACCCGTGTCTCCCCCCACCCCTTTTTTTGGCAGTTGAGGAACATAGTGATGGGCAGTTGCTGGTGCTGTCTTTTCTTCTGTGTAAGAAGGTTTTTATAAACTTCCATGGATCCGTCGATTGCATTTCTGAACTACAACGCGCGAATCATCTTAGGCCATTCTCTGAAGTTCTTTTGCTGTTTATGCTAGAGCTGAAAGGCGTTCTAGTGAAAAGCCGACTTCTTTTTCGTTCCCTGGATCCTCTTGTTCTTGTTCTTCCTCATTTGCTGACTTCGTTATCTCTGTCACATGTTCATCCGTTAACGGATCTGGGTGAGCCTCGATTAGGTTATTAACGTCCTCGGTAGTCATATCGATGAAGCCATCTCCTCGTAGCAATTTTGCCAGCTTCACTGCCTTATCTACTGCAGAGTGGTGGATTTCGTCAGAAGAGAATCCTTTATAGTCATGGACCGCTTCTGGTCGTAATTTCTTCCAGCTAGTATTCAAAGTTTCATTCTTCATCTCCTTTATGGCCTTCTGAATATTTTGGAGACACGTTGCAATGGTGTACCCACGCCAATGCTCCTTCAGCGAGAAATTATCATCCGTGTCCATAGCCTCGACTGGTTTTTGCAGGGAGTTTCTTGTACAGAGCGTCTTAAACACCTTGATCAATGGGCTATATCAGCGATGTGGTATTCAGTAGTAGGAATTGGATTTGCCCACCTTTGTACGACAGGTCAAGCGCGTGACATCCAGCATTGTCTATTAGGAGAAGCACTTTGAATTCCAGTCCTTTTTCGTGAAGATAAACCTTGACTTCGGGGATGAAGCACCGGTAAAATCAATCCGATGTCAGTGGTTTCGTTATCCATGCCTTCTAGCTGTGCATCCAATGAACTGGCAGCAGGTTCTCATTTTCGTTTTGAGGACCTTTCGGTTTTTGGGACTTATAAATAAATCATGGCTTCATCATAAAGCCCGCAGCATTTCAACACATTATAATTGTGACGCGATCTTTCTACGCTTTAAATCCAGGGTCTCTGGCCTTCTCCTTCATAATAGAAGCCCACAATGACATCCGTTTCCAAAAGAGCTCAGTGTCATCCATAATGAAAACTTGTTCGCGCGAATATTCCCCTTCCTCGACGATGGTCTTGACTATCTCGTTCAAGTACTCTTCAGCGGCGGGTTTATCAGCAGAGGCATCTTCTCCACTCTTAAGGTTGAACCTCCTTTGAAATTTATCAAACCAGCCTTTGCTGGTATTACATTCGGTTGGTTTAGCAGGAGATCCCGTAGATGGTCCTGATTCAGGGTCGTCTGGGTCTTTGTCAACGCCGTCCGTAAACCTGCCGAACAGCTGCCCAGCGTTCTCACGGATGGTGTTGGTATCAAGTGTAACGTTCTTCTTCCTGCAGTCACTGATCCAAAAGGCTAATGCAGACTCCATCGTTACGATGGCCTTATTGCGGTAAGTTACCACCCTTTTGGCTATCTTGTAAAAGATCACCTTTGCCGTCGCTCTTACATTTTTCGTCCTTCATGATGTAGCGAACGGTAGATTCATTGATGCTATAGTGGCGGCCTACCACTGCATACCTTCTCTCTTCCTTAAGCATGTCGAGGAGTTTCACCTTCTCTGCTATAGTAATCACCTCCTCAGGCGCTTGGGTTTAATGCCACAAGTTTTAAAAGGTACAGAACGTTTGGGCGTCATCGTAGGGCATGAAATAAATTCACAATTTTACATACAAATGTAAAACAACACCACTCACTCGCCTCCCGAATTTTGTTCTCCATACCCTATGTGCGATTCTTTGTTTACTCACCTACAGTACGGTACATATTTTCTTTTAACATATTTTAATTAGTGTATAATACAGTGCAGTACAGTACTGTATTTTCATTAAATTTTAGGCGTGTAAAATGCTTACTTTACCTCGAAAATTTACATACCAATCGGCCGCAGAAACGTCCGATATACGGAGGAGACAGCGATATAAATTTACATTTTTTCGTGAGTAAAATACGTTATGTACTGAGGGCACGATAGGTCAACCGCAATATAGCGAGTGATTACTGTATATATATATATATAT
>NC_068990.1:66214987-66215751 GCF_001194135.2 Octopus bimaculoides | reverse complement strand
ATATATACGTATATATACATACATGTGTGCGTGTATACACATATTCATATAGGTACATACATGTGTGATGTGTATGTATATTCACACACACCTTGCATAAATATCGTCTTGTTGAGTGCACGCACCTTCACCAAATATAGTAAATTTTCTTCACACCGACTTACTTCTTGTTTCGTGATAACATCTCAACGTAAATTGTTTACAACCCTAGCCTTATATATTTATAAACAATGTTTAACTCAGCTTGAGAGTCTCTTATTTATTGTAAAAATAGCTTAAAGTTTATATGTTTATAAACACGATAAAGCAGTATGATCAACACTGTAGTAGACCCTCCTGTGAAAGATAACAAAAGAAACTCCCTCAGGCAACGTTGAATCAGATGACGGTGTGCTGATAGTAAGTAACTGTGAGTAGAGACGAAAGGAATTATGGATTGTGAGAGGAAGGAAAGGTAAACATGTACATATGCTGCTTCGTGGAAACATAATGTATATATTTTTTTTTGTATTCTTTACAATCTTTAGACTGCTAGGATACATGATACAAAATATCGTTTACATAAACTACATATTTACACTGTAAATAAAACAAAGCATAAGTAATATGTTAATAAGTATTCGACGGAGCCTGCGATCTTATATTCATATATATGTATTTGTATATTTGGTTGTCAATATTTACGCATGTTCACATTATGCATGTGTGTATATTTATATACATACATACACACACACACACACACACACACACACACACACACA
>NC_068990.1:66212888-66214977 GCF_001194135.2 Octopus bimaculoides | reverse complement strand
TATATATATATATATATATATAGTCAATTTACGCATGTACACATTATGTATGTATGTGTGTGTATATATATATATATAGTCAATTATGTTTATCTGGATAGAATTACGCTTGTGTTATTCTTTTTCGATTTATTTCTTAACGTTGTAAGAAGTGCTTGTAAATTTAACGATATTGTAATTACTAACTGAAGTATTGTTTACCGTAATTGTTATACTGAGACAAAAGAACATTTTAAAGATTATCAAAGGTATCGCTTTAACTGACAAAAAGTATTGCAACGACTTCTGTTGACTGTAAAGTAAAAATGATGTGGTGTAGGACCTAAATTATAATGCTTCATTTTAATTTCCCGACGATCATTTAGGAAGCAAAGATTTAGTAAGATTTCAACAAACTGAAAAAGAAAGAAAGATAAAAAAGATTTACTGACTAATTTAATGAATGTTTTCTTTTCAACAGTAGATGGTGTTGACATTCCCTATGCGCTACTAGGACCTTGGATGATCACTACTGATTTTGAATTTTAGAACTCATCCGGCCGGTAACCTGATTTCCGTGGTATATAAGTGGCTGAGATCATGATGTAGTCTTCGAACAGAGAACCAGTTACTCATTAAGCAGTTGAGTGGACGAGAGAAACATGAAATGAAGTGGACTGGAGCAAAGTGAAGCTAAAGAACGCAATGCACAAGCCTAGGACTCGGGATCCGACCATACGATCGTGAGTGCAACTGCCCTGACCACTTGCCCTAGTGACTTCAAGTCGGACATTCAAGCAGAATACATTCAATAATCTAATTAACTTACAATGTATCGTTGATAACGTTCAGTTGCAACTCCACCGTTGTGTTAAATCTTAACACAGACCTTCACTCGATTACGCCGACACATTTCATTTCCTTACAAGCATCTCTGTTATCATGCACCTGTTTTCAAATACTTTTATAATTATCAGTGTCTTGCTACCTTCATTAAGCCTTGATAACACTCGTTATGTATCCCCTTTCTCCGTGTATTTTCCGGTAAATGCAAAAATAGTGAAATACCTAAAATATTTGTAAGGTAAAGATGGATTATTGAATCAAGAGAAGGAAAGTGTCTCCGACAGAATATAGGAACCTCATCGCGGAAAACTCACTATCGCATAACGTTGATATCCACATGAGTTTAGATCATTTTGCACACAGTAAGTCTAGCGGAGATGTCTTGCCTAATGGTTAGGAGGCTGCACTCATAACAGTAAGATCGTAGTTTCGCTTCCCGGATCAGGTAGTATGTTATATTTCTTGAGCAAAACACTTTGCTTCACTTTGCTCTAGTCCAGTCAGCTGTAAATGAGCAAACCTGCAACAGGATTGTTCTTCTATTCGAGGGAAATGTGATCTTGCTGATTTGTACCCCAATCGAAATCGGGTAACCGCCCTATGATTCTGAGGACACGAGACACGGGTTGTTGTTAATGACAATGACGATATAAAGCTAGGAATTTTAAAGTATAAGAGAAAGAGACATATATCACAGTTGTGATTTTCATGCCAGTATTAAGGTCATTGTCATTATACATGAATTACGAATTAGCTTTTTTTTTTATGATTGCAACTTTATTTGATGGTAACATAATGTAACCAGGTTATATCATATTCTGTGATGCAAACTGCAGCAATAAAAAATATGCCTAGACGTATTTCAACGTACGTCTGGAAACTTATTTGAAACCATTTACATTGTCGTTCAAATTACTAGAAAAAGCATGCGGAATTCTTTTAAATTATGGGTATGAGATATTATGCCGCAGCAAAAACTGGCGTTACAAATTTGATGTTGATTTATTTGAAATAGAGAAGTCATAATGCTTCTCTCATTCTCACCTTTCCTCTATTTTCTCTCTCTCTACCTTTTTCCATCCCTTTTTGCGTGTGAACATCTAGTTGTCTTTGTATGTATAGGTAATATTTCTTTCTCCCTCTCCCCCCCTCTCTCTCTCTCTCTCTCTCTCTCTCTCTGCATATATATATATATATATATATATATATAAAAATTCAGAAGAGTGGTACAACAAGGCACCACTATTTACATTGATATATATAT
>NC_068990.1:66210680-66212810 GCF_001194135.2 Octopus bimaculoides | reverse complement strand
AAAAACAATAACAAAAAACAACAACGTGAGGACGTGATACGGATAGTGTTATTAGACGCTCGGGAAAGGAAAGAGAAAGAGTATGACGTTTCGGGCGGAGCCCTTCCTCGGACACAAGGAATGTTCAAAGAAGGGAAAAACGGAGAAAGAAAAAATCAACACCGATCACCACGATGTTATATATATATATATATATATATATATTTCAGTGCGTGCAGGTATGTCATTGTATGTGTGTGAATATGTGAGTGCTTGTCGTGCGTGTCTACGCGCGCACGTGTGTATCTCTGTCTCCAGGGCCAAGCAGTACTGTCAACAATACAGGCTGAATGTCCAGTCAGCCGTGGCAAATCGGCAACGGCCAGTCATGCTCAGACGTCCCAATCCGCGAAAATTTGGCTTCCCGTGTTCAAGGGAGAGAGAGAGAGAGACAGACAGACAGACAGACAGACAGACACAGAGAGAGAGAGAGAAAGGGAGGGAGAAAGAAAAAGAAAGTGGGAGGGAGAGAATAAGACATTGATAATTATACTCCAGTTATCAATAACTGAGATAATGATCAAATGTTTAGTCGCCAAGTTATGTGCTCACTCGGAACTAAACTACAGCAAAAACAACCCCATCTCTTTATTCCGGTTCTGCGCAATAATATAAAGTACCGTATTCACTCATGTATACGTCACACCTGCGCATAAGTAACACTCCTTTCATACTTTTTGATTTGCCCCGCGTGTAATACACACCCTACTTTTTTCCAGTTAAGATAAAGTATGCCATAGTGTGATTTATACACGAGTAAATGCGGTATTTTCGATTTATACTTAGAGTATACACACATATACTTACACACACACACACAGAGTGTGTGTGTGTGTGTGTGCACGTGTGTGCATGTGTGTGTATGTGTTTCTACACCACCACTTGACAACCGGTGTTGGTGTGCTTATGTCCCCGTTACCTAGCGGTTCGACAAAGGACGCGATAGAATAAGTACCAAGCTTTAACGAAGAATCACTGGTGTCGAGTCGCTAGACTAAAACTCTTTAAGGTAGTACCCAGCATCACTGCAGTGTAATGACTGAATCATGTAAAAGTATATATGTATATATGTATATATATATATATATATATATATATAGTCCTAGCATTCGAACTACCGTACAGACGAATCGTTATTTTACTATAGATATTCATAGACAGATATCTATAAATGTTCTAAAATTATCACTTCACCAATATAGCAGTTCTATAAACACCAATGATTCCATCGTGATAATACTGAAATAAAAGAGAAAAAAACAAAAAAGAACAGAAGATCATAAAAGACGCACGTCATTTTATGACCAGTCGTAAAACGATATAAGCATTAATTTAAGAAATCTATCGCAAAACACGAGGTTTCTGTGATATCATTTCATCCGCAAGATAAATATATTTTCACTTTGTGTTGCTTTTCATTTTTTCAAATATAACTTCTTATCTCCGTTTACCTTTACTGTCGCTGTTATTATTTTAGTTTCTCGTATTACTTTTTTCCCCCTCTGTTCCAGAATTTCTTTTATTTTTGTTTTATCATTGGTTGATCAATTATTCTCGATCTAGTCTTCAGTTGTAGGTACCATGTACTAAGTTCTGTTTACAACCGTGATGGATATGATATTATTGCACTGTTCATCTCACATATAAAAATCCGTGTGTATACGTGCACAGAGAATGGACATTTATGTGTGGTTTACTTCTGTATGAATGTATATTGAGGAATACACATCAGTGGCTTTAACGTTTGAGCTGCGTCTGTACGTGAATCGTTATGTCTATTAGTCTGGCACACGTCTGATTTATATTTTTCATAGATACGTTAATCGGTGATTACGTTGGTAACAATGTGGTATACATACATACATACATACATACATACAAACATACATTAATACATACATACACGTGTGTGTGTGGTGGGGGTGTGGGGGTGGATGTAACTTGAATTATACGAGTGTGTGTCCATAAAATATGATAGATTAGGAACATAACGTCTATAGTTATATCACTAATATATAACTATAACTACATACATATGTTATTTATACACAGACAGACAGACACACACACACACACACACACACACACACA
>NC_068990.1:66207422-66207818 GCF_001194135.2 Octopus bimaculoides | reverse complement strand
TATATATATATATACACATATATATATATATATTAGTGGTAATTGCCTGTTTATATTGTTACCCTGGGTTTCTCGCTATAAAGAGTATGTTTTAGGTGTATCATCAGACCCTAAGTTTTCTTGGCCTATGGCCTCTTTAAAGTATGGAGGAGGATAACTAAGTGATATAAACAGTAGGGGTTTATTCCATCCCTGGCCGTTTGAGGAAACTGTTTGATGCCACCGGTCCTTACGTTGAAATATGAAGATTCTTTTCAATATCCAATGTAATAAAGAACATATATCATTTGTTTGAATGAATTTGTAAAAGGAATATGGATTTTATTACCAATTTTTAATGCCTACTTACTTTTCACCCACTCTGTATAAATAAATATATATATATATATATATATA
>NC_068990.1:66205602-66206609 GCF_001194135.2 Octopus bimaculoides | reverse complement strand
GATATCACCATGTGCGTGTATTTTGGATGTGTATATAAAGGGAGTCACATTTTATTCAGTTACACACACAAACACACGAATTATTTCTTTTTACTTTCGTGTAGTCTGTGAGTACGCATGCGTATGAGTTATGTAGTATTTTAGGTCTACCATTAACTAAATAGACGATTATGTGCAAGGTACCATGCAAACTACAGCATGTAACAGAACGAACACAGCAATTATTATAACTACAACAGCGTCATCAACACCATCACTAACAACAACTACATCAACAAAAACACCAATGACAGTAACGACAGACAACAATAAGAAAATGATGATGATGACGATGATGATGATGATGATGATGATGATGATGATGATGGAGAATCAACAAAGTAAGTGTATATTTAAATGCTGAAATGATACGACCCCAACAACAGTACGTCACTTACTTTCAACACCAGAACAAATGCTTGGGCAGACGCCACCACTGACATCAACAACACGCAGGATAACTTCACCAACAACAAAAGCATCCACAATAACAACAACAACAACAATATGAGAATCACCAAGACAAAAATGATTGAACATCAGTTCCTCTTTGTTTTATTGACTTTTAAACCTAGTGCACATCTGCT
This sequence comes from Octopus bimaculoides, assembly GCF_001194135.2. Taxonomy (NCBI): domain Eukaryota; kingdom Metazoa; phylum Mollusca; class Cephalopoda; order Octopoda; family Octopodidae; genus Octopus; species Octopus bimaculoides. Next base: position 66,205,983 of record NC_068990.1, on the reverse strand, counting down.
GAAACATAAAACCTCGCCATTTTATCGCAGTGGTTTTCAAATGAGACATATCGACCGGAAACTGGTTTTGTTATCTGCCTTGGAACACGTGATACTAAAAGTAAGTGGAAGGTATATATAGCAAGGATCGCGGTAGAATTTTCATTGTTTCTTAAGTTCCTCTAGAGAAAAACAAATATGAAGAAAGAAAGAAAGAAAGAAAGAAAGAAAGAAAGAAAGAAAGAAAGAAAGAAAGAGAAAGACAAAGAGAAAGAGAGAGAGTGTGTTTAATGTAACAAGAGAAGGTTGCGAAGAGAGATATTATATGGAGAAATTTTCTGTAGATAAGGAAGAAGAAAAATTTAGTTTCCGAAAAAAATGTTCGAAAAATTTACAGAATTA
>NC_068990.1:66204211-66205335 GCF_001194135.2 Octopus bimaculoides | reverse complement strand
ATATATATATATATATATATATATATATATAGAGAGAGAGAGAGAGAGAGAGAGAGATGAAATGAGAGAGTGCTAAAGAGAGTAAAGGAGGTAAAGTAAAAAGAATGGGAGCTTATAGCAAAGTGGAAGGATTATGGAGGAGGGATGGAAACAAATAAATGGGCATCGTAAAATAAGTTTTACCTAACATAATGTGATGCACATGACACAATACATCAACAATTATATTTTTGTATGGCTATATATACATATACATTCATACACACGAATGAGCACACGTATATCAAAGGCAATTGAAGCTAGAAAGTTTTCACGAAGTGTTATTGGGGGCTTCCCAAAATCGAACATCATACAGTCGAGAGTATTTTACACACCCTGACGGTTTATACATTATCATATATATATATATATTCGTTTTTGGATTTGGCTTTTCAAGATTCTCTTTGTGAGTTCGTGTGTTGAAGCATACTCTGTTGTGTCTGGGAAGAGTAATTTTCTTTATATATATATATATATTCATTTATTTATTCATATATACACATAAATATTTAAACATATTCTTACAATATCATGAATAATTTTATGGTTTAAATTAAAATTCTGAATGCGTGTCTATTTTCTGATGAAGAAAATATGGATTATTGAAGTTGAAAAGGATTAACCTACACATTTCTTCGCACATTTACGGAAACGGCCGTAAGTTTCTTTCGTATTTATTGGATTCGTTTGAGGACACGCTTTTGGATTATAGTGAACCGCCATCTCATTAGCTCGAGACTTATGATTTGTCTATATGTACTTATGCAATTCATCCAACTTTTATTTGGGCACGGAATTACTCTATAATATGCATATATATTTTTATGTTATATTTTTGGATATTTATGATGGCTTATATATACCCTCTGTGTGTACATATATGTTGGCTTTGATAAGGAGTATTATCGACCTTGAAATCTGTCTCTTCTAATTAATACTTTAGTCTAGTCACTCAATAAATTGAGCCCTACGGCGTTGTTTCTTGAAGAGAGTTCACCTCTTTGATTTTTCATTACCTACATATACATGTGTGTGTTATATTATATATTAAATCTCTCTCTCGTTCTCTCTCTGTATATATATAT
>NC_068990.1:66201551-66203648 GCF_001194135.2 Octopus bimaculoides | reverse complement strand
TGTGTGTGTGTGTGTGTGTGTGTGTGTGTGTGTGTGTGTGTGTGTGTGTGTGTGTGTGTGTGTGTTGAACTATAAGAACTTAAGTGCGAAGGAGGGCAGTTTTTCAATATCTTCCCAAAATACCTTGCAAATCTAAAGGCGCCGATGTGGTCATATTTAAAAGGCCGCTCACACTCTGGCAGGAATTACGAAGAAGGGTAAAGTTGTATTACTCACTACTTCATTGCGATTAATTTCGGAGAGAGGACTAGAAAATGAGTTTAAATTTGAAATAAACAAACATTAATAACAACGGTCAAGCCCCGTTATGGGCACTGCCTCTACCTGAAATCATATAAGAATAAAAAAAAGAAAGAAGAGAGTATGAATAGACCACGCACGACGTGGGAAAAACTGTGACACATGAAGTGTAAGGCCCAATACGCCATTCTTCATTTACCTCTTACATATACAGCACGCACGCGTACACCCCACCACACACATATGTGTATATGTGTCCGTGTGTAGTTTCTTTTTATTTGCGTGACTGTATGTTGTTAACCTGTGTATGTTAATTGCGTGTGACACATCCTTGAATTAGTTTGCTAGTCTCTCTCGATTTCTTTAATATGTACTTAGTTGCACACTCACACACCCAATTATTCCATACTCATCAATATATCACGACATAACCAACTGAGATAATTTTAGTAAATCAATAGTTTACATTGTCTGTTATTTAGTATGCCTGTATTTCTCTATATACATACCACTGACTTTTGTGTCGCTACTCTTAGTTCATTTGTATTTACATTATACAAATCCCGTAGACCGAAAATATGTTGTCTTTTTGTATAAATCAGTCTCTTGTTACTGGAGGTAAGGTGGGACAACTGTTGTGCTGATGACATTTATTAAAACAGAAACATATCAATGACTGTTCTCTGCCTCAAATCAATAAGTCTATCTTTTTCATGAATGGCCTATCAACTTTGGAGACTACTTCAATTTTGTGATTATCTCTTTTACTCAAATGGTACTAATGTTTATGCCTTTTCGTAATTACAACACATCCTCTAGAGGCAGAGATAATTTTAATAAATCAAGAATTTATGTTCTATGGTATTTGAAACACCTGTATTTGTCTATATTTTTCAAATACATGCCATAGTTATTTCTCTTCGCTCGTTTTTCTTTTTTTTTTTGCTTTATGTGTACATATGCATATGTTTTTTGTTTATCTCTGCTCACACTTTTGTCCAATATCTTTGGGCATAAAGAAATATATCTAAAAGAGAAGAGAGAATACTTCGGAAGATTCAAAAATTATAATACGTTTCGTCAGTGGTAAGGTAGATAGAAGAAGGTCCCACTAGTTAAAATGATAATTAATTAAGGTTACCTGGTGAGGCTAGAACAAGTAGTTCGGTGGAACCGGCTGTAAAGAGTTTACTCGGTGGGTTAAGAATGGACCCTGTGTATATCCCGTCGGTTCCATAAAGCTTGACCTTCAACATAGCAAGTCGTGCGATTTTGAAACCTGAAGAGGATATGAAAAAGGAATTGCATCATAATCATATACTCATATATATGTATGTATGCGTGTGTTTGTGCATGCATGTGTGTATGTATATGTGTATGTATATATAATAATAATAATAATAATAACAACAACAACAACAACAGCAACAACAACAACAACAATAATAATAATAATAATAATAATAATAATAATAATAATAATAATAATAAACTTAGTATACATAACATAAAGTAGTGTTCAAATGGAAGTGATCTTAGACTCCAAATACTTCAATTTGGGTCAGCGCCCCGCCATCTAGCGTTAGCTACAAGAATAAGCTTTATCAAGCTGTTCTGAAAATAGTAACGTAGATAAACGCAGTTAGGCTTGAGATGTATATATACATGGAAAACAAAAGATAGGTTACAATATATAGAAAAAAGGAAAACAAAACAAGAGAAGATATATGTCTTTTACGTATTGTTTTCTTATTTAATAATTTTGTGTTCCCGCTTCACTGTGTTTATCTTTCTTATGACCTCTCTCTCTCTCTCTCTCTCTCTCTCTCTTTCTAACTCTATGCGCACAGCGCATGT
>NC_068990.1:66200436-66201478 GCF_001194135.2 Octopus bimaculoides | reverse complement strand
ATATATATATATATATATATAGTCAATCCAAACAAGAACAAGCAAGAAAAAAGCACAACGTGAGGACGTGGAATATGTACTGAGTAATTGGATGCTCAGGAAAGGACAGAAAAGAAAGTAGATTTCACGTTTCGAGCGGAGCCCTTCATCAGAAATATAGAAAAATTCCAAAGAAAGGAGGACGGAGAAAGAAAATCGCCAACGATACACACGCGGTCGCATAATGAAATGACTGGTTGGAAATGAGTGAAGAAAAAGTTCTTTCTAAGATAACTGAGTGCAAGAGAAAGAGGTATGTGTGTGTATGTACGGACATGTGCGTGTGCTCAGGTCTGTGTGTGTGTAATGTTAGCACGTGCATGTGTGTGTGTGTGGTCGTGGCTGTTTATGTATGTGTGTGGTTGGACGTAGTGTCGCTTAAGGTCATAGGAAGAATTTATAGTAAGAATTTTGATAGGAGTGGCTGTCTGCCGTGTGTCTCCCTACACATGTGCGCATGCACGTAAGAGAATGGTCAGTAGAAAGGTGTTTAACTGGTAGTTTGAAGTATGTGTGTGCGTGTATGTATGTGTTGTGTGTGTGTGTCTTTTGTGTGCAGTGTGACTGTGTGTGTGTGTATGTATGTGTGTGTACGTGTGCGTATGTGTGTATCCATGAGGTTGTGTGTGGGGTTGTGCCTATGGAGTTAATGTACGTTACTCTGTGTGCGCGTGCGTGTGTGTGCCTGTATGTGCGTGTGTGTGTGTCCATGTATGTATAATTGTGTGCCTGCATGTATGAGTGTGTGTTGTGTGTGTATGGGAGGTATGTGTGGATTCATTTGCGCGTGCGAGTGTGTGTATGCGTGTGCGTGTGTGAGTGTATGCGCGTGTGTATATGTGTGTGTATGTATGTGCGTGTGTAATTTGTGTGTGATGCAGGCACAAATATCAAGGAGTAGATGTACCACACTGAGGTATGAGATACTCGAAACCACCGACCTAAGCCAGCACAGAAGCCAAAAGTGTGTGTGTGTGTGTGTGTGTGTGTGTGTGTGTGTGTG
>NC_068990.1:66191296-66199451 GCF_001194135.2 Octopus bimaculoides | reverse complement strand
TATATATATATATATGTTTGTATGTATATAGACACATACACACATAAATATTAACAATAATAATAAGTACCTGAGCAGTACAAGGCACTGGCTCTCATGGCTTCTCTTCTTAACTGATTCGAAGTGTTATCATTTACATGTATTGTGTTGAAATAAAAGATAGGCCGCAGCAAATATTCTGCGCAATACCACTGATTTGTTTGTCAGTTGTTTGACCTTCACTGCTTGAGCATGTCCCTTTGTTGCTGACTATATATGCATCTCTGATCTCGAGCATAACTAGTGGGGGAGCATCATAGCCTTTTGTTGTGAGGAAATCGTTGGGGTTTCAATAAATTACCTCTGGAAATATGGGTATTTCGTTCAACATTCTTAAACAACCTTATTCAAGGAACTTTTGAGTACGATGGGCTACTCAACGTGAAGAAAATTCTAACTGGGACCTACTTGTAAGGTGTTTATCTTGATATGAGATTACCATGTTGCGCACATATGGTTGTAATGCATGTGTCTGGTGTACTGCTATCAGACGGGTAGACATGATGGGTATACTGGGCTTCGTATATTTGCACCCCAGTGTCACTTTGATGGCATGCACTGTTCTCTAGTAATAATAATAATAAAAACAATAACCATAATAATAATAATAATAATAATACGAAGAAGAAGAAGAAGAAGAAGAAGAAGAAGAGGAGGAGAAGAAGAAGAAGAAGAAGAAGAAGAAGAAGAAGAAGAAGAAGAAGAAGAAGAAGAAGAAGAAGAAGAAGAAGAAGAAGAAGAAGAAGAAGAAGAAGAAGAAGAAGAAGAAGAAGAAGAAGAAGAAGAAGAAGAAGAAGAAGAAGTAGAAGAAGAAGAAGAAGAAGAAGAAGAAGAAGAAGAAGAAGAAGAAGAAGAATGTTTATGGAACTTATGATAATAGGAATTATAAAAAGTATACTAGAAGAACATGCAACTCGAGCAACAGCAGAAATAATAATAATAATAGTAGTAATAATAACACTAAATTTAGTTATAGCTTTTATAAAAAAAAAATAACCAGCATTATGTCGACTTTAAAGTATCCCATGCGTACTACTAAGCTTAGATATACCCGCAGTGAATTATTTCGCAAACCTTGTTCAGTTTCGCTAAAACCTTTGCACATTACCTAAATGAAGACGCCACCTGCTAACATCACTAGCACCAAAACAACGACCGTGTAAAATATGGACAGAGAAGAACTTTTGTATTTTAGAAGGCCATTGGAGTGGCGCTAATATAGTTAGGCAGGTGGTAACGATGTCTTCATGTAGTTAATGTGGGAAGGTATTTTTTGGCAGTAGTCTGTATGAGAGAAATGTATTTGCTAAATATTACTGTGAAACGCTACTTAAATCATATTTGCTCTCATTAGAAGCTGATCTAGGTTTATCAAATGATTCTCTATCTTTTATAGGAGCCTAGGTCGTCATCAAATATCTTCCCATGTTGTTAAACCACAATATTTATTACTGTCGAGAAATTTATGAGATATACTTCTTTTAGTTAGCAATCTTCTTTGCGTGCGTTTTCTCCCCACATGCTAAATGGATTTCGAAGTTAAGCATCTCCTTTGAGTGGTTAATCATACGAAACAATGAGTCATTTCTAAAATATACCATTATCTTGACTATTTTCTTGCATAGCAAACACAGATCGTATAAACATGTTATTAATAGAGCCGAAGAAGAAAAAATACGTTTAAGAACCTATCGAGATGGTTATGATTTGTCAATTTTCAAACTACGCGAAGTCATTTTGAGTTTATTGCTGTCTTTCATATCATATTTTTCTTTTTTTTCTTTATTTATTTATTCTTTTTTGCTTTATTTTAACTTTTGTTCATATTTTAGTGTTTCCTGGGGGTTTTTTTTTCCTTCTATCGCCAAGAAAGTCATTTATTCCTTCTGAAACTAATTTCGCATTTTTTTTTTTCCATAGACACTTAATTCCCAAACTGTCGCTAATTACCATCAGTGTTATAACGAATACAAAAATCTACAGAACTCCATTCAGACCAACAACAGTACAAGTATGGTAATTACACCTAATATTACATTATCATGAATATTATTATTATCATTCAGTGAGATACCAATACATGGCATCAAAGTGACACTGGAGTACAAATATACATCAAGATAGACAATGCATGACCATGCAGGTGGGAGTCCATGTAGAATTTTCCTCAGGTCGAATAGCCCATCCCGCTCAAAACGTTCCTGGATAAGGTTTGTTTAGGCATGATGAACGAAATATCCATATTTCCAGAGGTTAATTATTCAAACCCCAAAGAATACCTCTCAACACATCACTCTGATCCTCCGAAACTACTCCTGAGAGGGATCAGAGATGCACATATCGTCAGCCACTAACGGACACGCTCAACTGGTTATGGTCAATCAACTGACAAGCAAAACTGTAGTAATGAGCAGAATATTTGGTGTCGCCCATCTTTTACACCAAGGAAAAACATGTACTTGATAACACTTCCAATCCGTTAAGATGAGAAGCCATGAGAGCAACTACCTGGTACTGGTTGTTGTTGTTGTTGTTGTTGTTCTTCTTCTTCTTCTTCTTCTTCTTCTTCTTCTTCTTCTTCTTCTTCTTCTTCTTCTTCTTCTTCTACATCTTCTTCTTCTTCTTCTGCTTCTTCTTCTTTTTTCTTCTTCTTCTTCTTCTTCTTCTTCTTCTTCTTCTTCTTATTATTATTATTATTATTATTATTATCATTATTATTATTATTATTATTATTATTATCATCATCATCATCATCATCATCATCATCATCATCATCATCATCATCATCATAGACATCGCACTGTATACATTATCGTTAGGCACTCTTGTTTGTCCCTCCTAAAGGTCTTCGGTGCTCTAATATCTTGTCTGTCTGGAAGTCAAAGTCCCAGAGCATTTTTACCCTCCCCTTTTCGTCCAATACCTTTTTCTTGCGGTGTATGATTGTACCAAGCACCCGTAACATCATATCCATACTTAGGGTAAAGTCGCCAGTGGAGGTTTTGGACTAATTTGTCGTGCCTGTGCTTGTACTCTTTCTGCGCAAGACTTTCACAAGCACTAACAACGTGAATCAAGCTTTCGACCCTCTTCCCACACATTCTGTAGATTCGTTGTCCTTGTGTGGTATATATATTCTTTGTCACTGAGTTGGCATTCAATGTCGGTCCTGGGCAGCGATGATTAGGCTTTCAGTATTGTTTTTTAGTTCACCCTTGTTAATTTGTTGTTTCACAGTGGAACTGACATATAATTCCATGTGGAGTTGGAGTTCTCTCAAGTTGGTTGTTCTTGATCGGAATTCATGAGCACTCTCAAGTCCATTTTTGTTAAATCCGTCTGTATTCGCAGCATACTACAGCAGGTCTAGTTTGTTGTTTACCAAATATTCTGCCATATTTCGTCTTTCCTTGGTGATGCACACCCATACGCTAATCAGCCCACGTCCACCTTTACTCATCTTCAAGTAGAGCATTATTATTATTATTATTATTATTATTATTATGATCATCATCATCATTAATCCAAAGTCGGTGATCTGGTAGAATCGGTAGCACGCCGAGCATTTTGTCAGTCTTTATTTTCTGAGTTCAAATTCTGCAGAGATCAACTTTGCGTTTCATCCCTTCGTGATTGATAAAATAAATATCTGTTGATTACTGGGGTCACAATAATCGGCTTACCCCCTTACCCGAAATTGCAGACCTTGTTCTAAAATTAGAAATTATTATTGTTGTTGTTGTTGTTGTTACTATTATTATTACAAACACAATCACTAAAGTAAATATTTTGCTATCATCTCGAGGATGTGTCGTGATGTATTTTTCATTCTTAGATATGTTATCATTGGTGTTGGGGTTAAGAAACCTGACTGGTTTATATATGTTAGTCTCCACGTCACAGTTTAAAATAACACCATATATAATGGGTGCTATGAATAAATATCATGCTAAGGATAATAAACTAAATACGAGTAATATTACACGAAAGAGACAAAATTTAAATTCCGCCGAGGTCCACTTTGCCTTTCATCGTTTCGAGGTCTATAAAATATGTAACAGTTGGACACTGGGGTCGATATTATTATTATTATTATTATTATTATTATTATTATTATTATTATTATTATTATTATTATTATTATTATTATTATTATTATTATCAAGGTGGAAAGCTAGCAGAGTCGTTAGCACGCCGGGCAAAATGCTTCGCAGCATTTATTTCGGCGCTTTACAACTTGAGTTCAAATCTGCCAAAGTTGAACCTGCCTTCATCATTCCGGGGTCGAAAAACAAATACCAGTTCAACATTGGGGTCGATGTAATCGATTACTTCTCCCCTCAAAATTGCTGGCCCAGTGCCAAAATTTCAAAGGATTATTGTTCTTATTATAACAGATTTATTTCTATTTCCTAAGCTAAACTATGAATCATATATTATCACCGAGAAATGTATCTGTTGGCCTGTTGTTCTTGTTGGCAAGAATGAAAAAAACTGAAATCTTCTGCATACCTGCTGAATAATTCATTTTTGCCTCAATGTAAGTGAACGCATCCTGGCGCTCAATGAAATAGATTCTAGGAAGACATTGCAACGCTGCCTTGTTTGAAATGGAAAACACTACAGCGAATTCATGAAGAAGTAGCTGTAGAATAGATTAGCTCCCTCCACCTCCCAACATTATTCAATACTTGCAAATCTTGTGGCTTTGAAGAAGCAAAATTTCAACTGATATTGCAACAGCAGCACCACAAACAACAACAATATACATACGCTCATATATATATATATATATATATATATATATATATATATATATATGCTTCTATATGTGTGTGTGTGTGTGTCTTTATGTTACAAAACAAACAAAAGTGAAATAATCAAACTTTGATGTAAGAACTACACGAGCATCCTCAGCTACAAAAACAGATTCAGTAAAAAGAAACAGCAACAGGAACAACAGCAACAATAACAACAACAATATTAAGATCTACTGCAAGAAAACTAACAAGAGTCAATAGCAGAGATAAGAAGCGACAGTTACATGAATAACAACAGTTGCAGATAACGTGGAACAACATCATCAACGAGTAACGCATGCAAAACAATACCATCAACAATTGCCAGCCAAGGAAGAATCATTTTCCAGCATAAAAACAACGGTAATAACAACAAAAGACATGTAAATAACACTAGCAGCGCAACAACATTAACGGACCTGACAGGTTCGACAAGAACATATCTATGTGTGTGTAAACATGTGAAAATACTTCGTGTTCTATGGATTATAAAATAATGTTTTTAGCAAGAATAAATGTTTGAAATATAATAATACACTAGAAATATTAAATATGGTTTTATAATCACAATTATACAACACAACATCTCATGTCATTGAAGTTAGAGCATGTTTTCCCAGGTTTCCAATAGTAACAGTATCTTATGCTATGTTTGTTTATTAATGACTCGTTCTACACTGCCATCTACAAGACAAGTCATGATTACTTTAGTGTAATGTTGATGAAAAAGACAAGGGACTTATGAAACAGACTGTTGCCTCCTGGCTTGACAATATTGCATCCTATTATAAGACTAAAATCTAATATAACTTTGGCAGCGAGTATATGAAATATCGCTTGCGTACGTTAATGGTGTGTACATGCGCCCAAATCATTCAAACATATACATGTATGCACATACATATATATATATATACATACATACATCAATACATGGATATATACATATGCATATGTATATATGTATGTATGTATATTTGTTTATATATATATATATATACATATACACACATGTGAAGGCGCACGGCTTAGTGTTTAGGGTGTCGTACTCAAGATTGCGAGATCGTGGATTCGATTCCCCAGACCGGGCGTTGCGTTGTGTTCTTAAGCAAAGCACTCCCTTTCACGTTGCTCTGCAATCATTTCGACATCTGACGTGTGGCACCCAGTAGCACCTGTACAGGTAATTTCGATTTGATGGAGGGAGTGAGCTTAAGTTTACACAAGCATTTGATCACTAGAAACAAATCACCTATGTGGTTGTTCGGTAAGAAAGTGTCGAACTCTCATACGTCGTTTAAGGACGGGAGAGTCCATTATATATACACATATTTGTACACATATAAATAGACAGAGAAATGGACGGGGGTGGAGTGGTAAGAAGAAGAAGTAAACAACAACAAGTTGCAAAATTGACTGCGGAATTCGAACGCAAGGTCTGCTGTAAAACGATAACCACTACAATAATGCGATATTAAACTTCTTAAAAGTTTAAATTGTCTATACATGCAACCGCACTCGCACGCGCACAAAAACACACACTCACTTATATACACACATGTATATATACATATCACACACACAAACACACACACATATATATTCCACGTTATGCTTGAAAGCGATGCACTGCACTAGATATTTTCGAGTCGGATCCAGCAGTACAACCCAAACCTAATACTCTCAATACATGATAGAAACGAAGTAAAAACGGGTTAGTTAGTAATACCTTGGGATCATGTAACATAGATTAAAGTGATTGACGCATGTTTTCCTGGTCGGTGTTAGTACATTCGTTTAAAGATATTCCCTAGTATTGCTACAGTCGAAAAATTCTGAGAAAGACCATCGCTCCTCAGCACGAAACGAAATAAAACGAAACCAATGTGTGAGTGTGTGTGTGTGTGTGTGTGTGTGTGTGTGTGTGTGTGCGTGTGTGTGCGTGCGCGCGCGCGTGTGAGGATTTCCTTCTACGCAGTATTCACTACGAGACGCTATTATTACAAGTTAAAACCTTTAACAAACTCATTGAATATTTAAATCCAACCCTCTATACAACACCTACTCGACGATACTGAGGTGATTATTTTCGGTAAGACATATATAACACGTCAAAGGGCCATTATATCGATGCAAGTCGACGAGGTGCAAGACTAGCACTCTTCATCTGTAGGAATGAATACCTTACAAATAATCAAAAACTGTTTTAGATTGCAACATAACACCGATGTGTTTATAAAGCAAGATTTTTCTCCATTAATCAACACATATTTATGTACCATCAACTGTCACCATTCTCTAAAAGTTTAACAAGACATCACGATAACTTTTCTTAACGACTTCAAAATTAAGCACACACACATGTATATATATATGTGTATATATATATATAGATATATATACATATATATATATGTGTGTGTGTGTGTGTGTGTGTGTGTGTATGTGTATGTGTGTCTAGATATATGCTGTTGTACATATGGATGAGGCCTAAAAATCAATATATATATGTATATATATATCTATATATATATATATGTGTATATATATATCTATATATATATATATATATATATATATATATATATATATATATATATATATATATATGTATATATATATGTATATATATATATATATGATTTATTTCATTTGACCAGACAGGAAATCAATTTTCTAAGGAAGCGGATTTCTATTGATTGAACGCTCACAGTACATTATTGATATTGATTTTATCGATTCTGGTGAAGCAAAAGATAAAGTGGGCTCTACTGGGATTTAAAACCAAAAGACTGAGGTGCTAGATTTTGGGTGAAATATATACCGAATTAAGAATATTGACTTCTTCTGTTTGGACTACGTTCAATTACAAAAATAAAATACAATATAGAATAATGGTCATGACAGTTTGGCAGTGATACTCTCTCTCCCACTCTCGCTCTTTCCATATATTTACTAAGATACATACACACATCACATACACACATACGCACACACATACACACATACAAAAACACATACACACACAGACGTGCACACACATATATATGCGTACATAGATGCATACATACAGACACTCGCACATTCATACACATCTATATGTGCGTGTATATAAATATATGTGTGTATATATGTGTTTTTCTCCTTGTCTCCGTATTCTTTCTGTTGAAGAGCGTAGCTCGAAACGTCAAAGACTTTCCGTATTCCCGAGCGTCATACTAATATATACTTTTGTTATTTACACCACCTGTCCTCGTCTGTTGTTATTATTTGTATATTCTCCCATATATATATATATATATATATATATATATATA
>NC_068990.1:66190039-66190963 GCF_001194135.2 Octopus bimaculoides | reverse complement strand
CAAGGAAACAAGGACAGGTCATTCGGAGTTTTCTTTCCTCAGTCGAGATTCAGATTATCCTTGCAATTTCGGCTGGTTATTCTCGATATTGCTCCAATCTGGTCAGCCCCACGGAAATACTAAGCTAAGAGCATTAGATTCCTTGGAAGAAAGCAGCGAACGTATAGAAAATCAAGGACGAAAAACGAACAATGTTACACAAATATAATAGAAATAATAAAACAGGACAGAACAACAGATGTCTCTCGACTGAGGACAAACTAAATTCAGCTGGCGTGTGTGGAAATAAGGCCTTACAGCAAGAATACAAGATTTCACACGCACAGGAAGGAATAACGATGTTGCACGCACAACGGCCGTCCAAGAAAGAAAGATCACGCTTGGCCGAACACCAGACACGTGGGAAGAGAAGAGTTAGAGTGATAGAGACACCTTTCTTCCTACACCTCGATCCTTGCGTCCTACATACATACATATATATATTCGTCACATCACAGCGTTCAGTATATATATATATATTTTTCGTCCGGCCTTACAGCCCTTCTTCATTATTTTCACTGTTTCGTTTTCCTGTGTTTTCTGTTTGCCACTTAATTCCTCAGCATCACAAATTTCATTTAATTCATTTTCGCGAGAAGAGCTATTCTAACAATGCGTTCTGCCCTAACTCTTCGAAACGCTTACTATAGAATAGGGGCAGCTGATGAAGGAAATGTTCTCTATGTGGCCTGCCTGTTTTCTGTTCTCTATGTGGCCTGTTTGTTTTCTTTTCTCTGCTTATGTCCTGTTTTTCATTTTGTCCAGGTTTTTTTTTGTAACGTCCTGTACCCAGATATGCATCTATATATACATGTAGATGTAGGTATGTACATACATGTACGTATATATGCATATACTCACATATTATTTGTATTATATATATAT
>NC_068990.1:66183130-66189081 GCF_001194135.2 Octopus bimaculoides | reverse complement strand
TGTGTGTGTGTGTGTATGTGTGTTTGTGTGTGTGTGTGTGTGTGTGTGTTTTAAGAGGAGACAGCACCGAGACTGGTTTGATTCCAATGATACAGTGATAAATGAGCTTTTCGCAACAAATAGGGCCACTCATGAAAAGCTTCTTGACCCAAACCTTAAGAACAAAAATGCAATTAGAAAAGTTGTACAAGTCTCGGAAAGCAGATTTGCGAAAAGAACTCAGGAGGCTTAAAGACACCTGGTGAAGAAATTTGTCTGAAGAAGTACAGGCGGCCTATGACAGGAAAGACATTAAACGTTTTTATAGTTTATTGCTGCAAGGTTTTGGATAGCAATCTTCATCATATGTTCTCTTGAAGTGTGAAGCAAAACCTGAAAAAACTAGATATGAACAATAGTGATTGGAAAAATGATGTTCTAGATCGAAACAAGTTGAGAAGCGTTGTTAAGACTGGTTGCAACGCCTAGGAGGAATAGATGATTTAGCACTCTAAGCCTAAAAGGAACAAATGGAACTGTAATCAACAGTGAACATTGGATATGTATTATATGTGACCGTTCTCTGTTGTCAAAAGCAGGATACATGAATCATATGAAGTGACATGTGTTATATATCACAAAACTTGTAAGACAATATCTGGACTGAAAAGACATGCTCATTCACAAAAACGTTCCTTCATAATCAGATTCCAAGGGCAAAGATATAGAAGAAACTCGAATAATATCTGTCCCTGGTCTTTTAAAAGCTGTCAGTCAGCAGGTGGTGTTAAACGTCACCAGAAGGCACATCAACTGAGTGATTGTGGTGCGTGATGGGGTGTGGTGTGTATGTTGATGGGACGGTTATGATCTTGTTTGCAAATAATTTGTTCTTGTAATGCGTGGGGCTATCCATAAGCAATACAGAACTATGGAATTATTAATAGGGTGATAAGGCAGGATTTCGTCGGTTCTTATGTTCTGAGTACAAATTGCTCCAAGGTCGACTTTACCTTTTAACCATTTGGGGTCGATAATAAAAGTACCGGTTGAGAGTTAGGGTCTACGTAATCGACTAGCTTCCTTCCCCAAAAGTTCAGGCCATGGGACTATAATAGAAAGAATTCTTAATAGGGAAATAATGTTTGTGTGTGAGTGTATCTGTGTGCTAATATGATTCTTCGCTTCATTCATACGTCGCCTCACACCAGTTGGCATGTGTTATAAGGAAGGTGTGAGTTATCCATGAGCAAACACAATCATGACATTATCCATATTACTGAAAACCGGGAGCTTGCACATGTAGCACGTAATATTAATTCTTTAAAATCACACCAAGTGTGATGGGAAAAACTCATTATCTTCCTGTCTAATTTTAGTTAGGAAAGGCGGGAGTGACAAATTTTAATTCGTTAAAATTAATTAAATAAAGAATATGGTGGAGAATTGAGTGAGAACTTTGTCATTACACTAACATCTCGGGGTTTGATTCGGTATTATAAGAGTCATCAGGGCAATATGATCTAACATTTACTGCTAGGTTCCAGAATAACGAGAGAAGACATATCATGTGACTTGCGTGAAACTTCACTACAAATCGTCCAGTGAGGCTCTTTGTTTCATTTTTGACAGGGCTATTGAAATGATAAGGATTAAATAGATAATAATTTTCATGAAGGTAATCTATCTGGTTATGATGAATGCGATCCGTATGATAATGAGCCTTATCGTGATGACCATCGGGCCGACTATGATATTCAGTTTGACGGACATGATGTGTACGTATTAATATGGTTTCTTCAGACCCACTACTATGTAATACCCACATGACCTGTCAATGTAGAGCTAACAACGAACAGTTCATTGTTTTTTAGTAATGATTTAAGTAATGACTAATTCAGTTTTTTTTCAAGGCGACAGTGTTTTCCATCATCGAAACGTTTTTCAGTTTTCTTTTTTCACTTCGCTTCTTGATACATTTTTAAAATCCATTTAATTATATGAAAGAGAGCCAACGCCATGACATCGAGTTGAAAGATCTATTTCACCACATAAGACATCGTCCTCCATAAAATGTGCTCAGTTCCCCCACGTTGAGTAAAGACTTACAATAATGAATAGGTACGAAATACATGAAAGAATATTGAAGATAACGTTTTAACAACTGCATTTGATCCATTGTTGGATAACAATCTGTAAGAGATTTAAAATTGTTTTAAATAATTACCCATTTCAAAACATTCCGTTATATTATTGAGATTGCCGTTCACCTATTTATATATTCTCACAATTGAAATATGACTGCATATTTCTTTATTCGTCAAATCGTATTTATTTATTGAAAATGTGGAAAACACATGATTTCAATTGAACTTGAGAAGCTCTTCACAAAAATCTAAATATGTTTTAGTATATTTAATATAGAAAGCGTCCAAAAGCGTCTACTGAGACAGCAATTTGACTTCTTTCTTGAAAAATATTTCAAACCGAACGGATCAATACATCAATCAGTCTAAAACAAGGCTTCCTTTCTTTTTTTTTTATTTTCTTCCTATTCTTTTTTATTTGATTATATCTGAGCAATTGTCTCTGATATACTTCTCAATCTGGACGGGTACGTTTCCCACTCTACTGAAACATTGTCACATGCTGGAGATTTAGAATTTTATAGAGTATCATTGTTATTATAATTAATAATATCACGATTACTATTTCTGGTATGAATTTTGTTCATAAAACAAAGCTGTAGTACATCTCTGAAAGCAAGCACAAAATGTTCACCTATCCAATTTAAAGGTTACCTTAATGTCATTGATAAACAACTAGAAAATATTCTTTTCTACTCTAGGTACAAGGCCCAAAATTTTGGGGAAGGGGCCTAGTCGATTAGATCGGCCTCAGTACGCAACTGGTACTTAATTTATCGACCCCGAAACGATGAAAGGCAAAGTATTTCGCTCGGCGAGGTAACGTTTCTTATTTCTTTATTGCCCACAAGGAGCTAAACATAGAGGGGACATACAAGGACAGTCAAAGGGATTAAGTCGATTACATCGACCCCCAGTGAGTTACTAGTATTTAATTTATCAAACCCGAAAGTATGAAAGGTTAAGTCGACCTCGGCGAAATTGGAACTCAGAACGTAACGGCACACGAAATACCGCTAAGCACTTCACCCGGCTCGCTAACGCTTCTGCCAGCTCGCCGCCTTCAACCAGAAAATATTAAAAAGTCTCTGAAACTGTATCAGAGAATTTAATAAAAAGAGGAAAGAGGTGCGATATATTCTCTCTCTTCCTCTTTGTATCATCACAAAATGGTTTTGTAGACAACTTTAATATTTCAGATATATCGTTGAAATTATCATCATTATATATATAGAGATTTAACATTGCTTATATATATATATATTTCTTCGATTACAAGTCAATCATGTTTAATATCATACTTTTATTCTCCTATTAAAGTTTTCCTAATGATGAGTTTCATCTTAGGGGGTATTATTTTCTGCAAAATTGAAAGTATAAGGGTTACTTGGTGACGTGCTTAGATTTAAGGCATTTCCTATTATATCACTGTCATAACTCCTATCATAGTAGATACTGTTATGATATCTTCTATATGTTATAAATGTTGTTCTTTTTTTTTTCTTTGTTACTTTGTGTTTTCTTGGTTGATATGTCCATGCCCATGAGACATCACATATTACAGTCATGATGAAATTTTTCGTTCTACGGTCTTTTATGACTGCACCATGTCAATTAGCCAAGAATTCCCCGTCGGTGTTTGCAGTCTATTTCAAATGCTGCTCCATTTTTTAAATTTTTAATAAGTATCTTAGAATAATGAGTTGTTCTTTTTATATCTTGATATTTCCAAGCGAAAATGTTCGACTGTCTTGTTGTATCTGTGAATGTCCTCAGTTCAGTTTTCTCTAGTATTGTGAGTTTCTGTTTAATTAGTTCATAAATTCACTCTGACCACCAATATCTTCCAGCAACAAGCATTTGCTACTGATTCTAAATATGATATCCCAACTGGTCATTTTACATCACTACCAAATTTTTGCCGTTCGAAATTTAATTCAGAGTTTGTTTTCATTTTCTAACGTTTTTTTTTTTTTTCCTTCAGTCTACCATCAAACGATTAAGCAACTTTAAGTGACACTTTTCCCATCTTCAATGAGTATGACAATATATGTTTGACAATGTTCCATATAGCATGTATGAGACGTTTAGGCAAAGCCGTTTTGGAGCCGCCTGATTAGCGGCGCTAATTCAAAGCTGACTTATTTGACATCAGATGTTTCAGTGTTCCACTCGCTTTAATTTTCCTTCAGTTTTCTCTTCGCCCCCACTCTTTTTGTTTATATGTGTGAGCATATTTCTCATTATGTGTGTGAGGAGATGGTAAGTGTTTATGTTAGTCGTGTTTAGTTATTAAATTTTAATATCTCTCTCTCTCGTTCTCCTTTTTCTCCTTCGATCTCTCTCCTTCTTTCTCTCCTTTCTCTCCCTGTTCCTCTCTTACTCCTTCTATCTGTTAGTGTGTATTTTAGCTGCGTTCGTGTTTGTGTTTGTCTCCAGTGCCATAAATGTACTATCATTAAAACATGTTGAATGTGTAATCAACCGTACCAGATCGTCTACACCCAAAAAGCCGCCCCCATTCTCCGCCATATAGCTATTCATTTGACCATTCATATCCCATAATCATCAACTTTACATTGTCACTTCCCCTAAGTATTTCCCGATCTCTTTCCCCGTTCTTAGTGACATCATATTTGCATCTTAGCTTACTCTCATACGAAATTAAACTTACTGGCGTTGTTTTATTTTTTCTTTCTATAGCATTTCTATTTTGACTTAAACTGCAAATCGTATTACCTCTTTATAGATGGAAGGAAACGAACGACTTCTCTTTCAACTGTTATCTAATATTTCAAGCAGCGTTCATTTTCATTATCATTCAGATATACTTTCACAATCCAATTGTTGCTGATTTGTATTTCAATTCTATCTGTGCTAATCATCTCATTCCAAATTCTCTTTTTATATATAAAACCAATAGACACCTAACTTTATGTGATGCACTCTCTATATTATGATTAGTTTTCCAGTGTTTGGCATCCAATCTTAGAACCTCCCTTGTCATTCAATTTATGATGGTACAGCTATAGAACAGTACAAGCATTATCACGAAATATATTATCTCCATTCTTTCCTTACAATTCATTCGCTTCCTTGCACTAACTTCAATTCTTCTCTCTATACTTCCCAAGTTCGATCTTTCATTAATTTATGTTGTGTTTGATGTAACAGTTACGCATGCAACACACGCATAGATTTTCAGGATTTTAAGTTTCGTTTTACACTTCATGGACTCCGCAGCAGCTCGAGAATTCTATCTTGTAACTTTTTTTGTGTGAGTGCGTGCTTGCTGAGACTTTGTGGATTGGACTTATTGATAGTATTTGGTACAAACTCTGTAAGATTTACGGTTTGTGTTCAAATGATACTGGACTCATTTGAATATCTTATTCTGAGTATTTCGTCTTTTCAGTATTTAAAGATTACAGGCGGCGAGTTGGAAGAATTGTTAGTACGCCTGGCAAAATGCTTAGCAGCATTTCCCTTGCCCTTACGTTTGAGTTCAAATTCTGATGAGCTCAGCTTTGCTTGTCATATAGCGGGGCTTATAGAATAAATACGAGTTGACAACTGAAGTTGACCTAATCAACTTACCCCTTCCTCTCATAAGCTGCTGGCTTTATTCCAACATTTGAAATCATTATTTATAGTGAATCAGTAATTTTTTTTAATCTTTTAACCTTTTATTTCTTTCAATCATTGGAAAGTGGCCATGCTGGAATACAGCCTTGAAAATTTTTCCCGAACACATCCACCTCATTTATCATATCTCTTCGGCAGCGTCCAATTCTCTAACGGTTTTTTTTCAAATGAATCAAGTCA
>NC_068990.1:66182070-66182573 GCF_001194135.2 Octopus bimaculoides | reverse complement strand
ATATATACACATACATACATACATACATACAAGGTGCAATGTGTAAATTGTCGCTATTTCATAGTCTTAATTTTGTGCATGCGTAAGTTGTATATACTTGCATATTACTACATATATGCGTGTAAGCACACACACACACACACACACAACACACATATACATCCAGTTGAGCGTGAGCGCGTGTGCGTAGTATTTATGTACGTATGAATATATGTGCTACTTGTACATCATTAGGGAAGAAAATTAGAATCGATTACATACACGCACATACACATATATATATCTACATATGTACATATATACACACACGTACACATACCACACACGCACACATATGTAATATATATACACATATATATATATATATATATATACACACATATATATATATACACACATATATATATATATATATATATATATATATAAAATACATGCGTGTGTGTGTGTACATTTGTGTGTGTGCGCGCGCGTGTGTGTGTGTGTGTGTGTGTGCGTGTGTG
>NC_068990.1:66176625-66181076 GCF_001194135.2 Octopus bimaculoides | reverse complement strand
TATATATATATATATATATATATATATATATATATATATATATATATATGTGTGTGTGTGTGGGTATGTGTGTGTGTGCGTATGTGTGTGGGGGGTGTAAATATATGTAAATATATGTATGCATATGCAAGCGGATGTTTTTGTGCACTTAAACTAGTTTCATACTCATATATACTAGACGCTAAATTTTTATTCCCTACCACGAACGTACTGACACACAAATACACGCGCACACACTCACACACGCATATGCAAACACATACTTATTAATGCATACATACACATACACACACGCATTATACATATGCATACATTGACACGGACATATACTGTAGCACACGCATAAACACACACAAACACAGACTTTAAAAATAACAAACAATTCTTGCTGTTTTCATTTTCTTTCTATGCAATCGACAAAAACAGCTACTAACTCACACATACACACAAGTGCATACGCACATACACACACACATTCTGCACACACACATGCACACATACACATACTCGAACGCACGCACGCACGTATACGCAAATTGATAAATGGTAAAGATTTTAAAATTTTATGTGAAAAATATTTATTTATGACTGAGAAACTGATTGGAAGTATATTTCAAATGACAAAACGAGATGAAAATTTTCGAAAATTATTGTTTAATCTCTGATAACTGCTTTATTTGAGAATCTACTTAATTGTAGCTATCTGTGAATTCCTCATGAAAACGCAAATTAACTGCAGTATTTTTCCGGAGATAATTTCATTCATGGACACAGTGCTTCCAAAGATGAAAATGATAGATTCGTATTTCTGTCTTTTTTGGTTTTGTCACTATTAATGACATGCCAACACTATATCCGTCGATACTGATATAGACAAACAGTGATTTAAAAAATCACCGATGTTGCAACTAGCCACCGGGTTGTATAAAAATCAGTAAATACAACGAAAGCAGAAGGGTGCATCTTGTATGTAGCACTCCCTCAACCGCTGCTGGACAGCTTAGGCTCTCATGTTTTTAAACTCACTACATCCATAAGAAATATTGTCTCCAGACGAAAACCGTAGTAAATTACCCTTCCTGTGATGATTTCGTATTAAGTGTGATACGACTGCTACTGTTATACATAATGGTTACCTTGTCTTGTCTGAAATCAATAAAAATAGTGCAACAGTAGCATCCAAATATTTAGTAAGGTTTGTGGTATTCTAAATGAACATCTTTCATGGGTAACCTCTTTCCTAGTTTTCTATTATTATTTCTGCTGCTGAAGCGGTCAGAAAGGTTGGAACATCAGAAAACATTCCTAGCAGATCTTCCGGCTCTTGATGTTCTGAATTCAAACGTCACCGAGTTCGACTTTGACTTTCATCCTTTCGAGGTCATTAAAATAAAGTACCAATGAAGTAGTGGACTCAATTTAATCAACTAACCTTAACTATCAAACATGCCATAATTTGAAATAATATTGTTGGTTCAAGAGCAACCTTGTTGGTTTCGTCGAGGTGAAGTTTTCGGTTCGATAAATTCTGAGTTGAAACCCTGCTGAACTCTACTTTATCTTTTCAGTAACGAGAAAATTAAGTGAAGTATCGGCGTCAATGATATGTCCTAACTCTCGCCATCAAAAGCGTTGGTCTTTTGCTTAAATTAGGAACAAATAATTACTGATATCTTTTGAATGTGGCTCTTTGGTCAAATCAACTGTGCGTGTATAGAAATGTCTGGGATATTTGTTCCGGCCATTTACGTTCTAAGTTCAAATCCTGAAGATGTAAAATCTGCCTTTCGTCTCACTGGCAGATAACAAAACTGGTCAAAGTTTAATCGATTTACATTCCTTCAGAATTCAAGAACCTGCCAATGTTAGAAACAATAAAGTGTGATGGAGTGGCAGAATCGTTGGAGCATCGGATAAAAGGACTTGCGCTATTTGTGCCCGTCGTATACATTCTGAGTTCAAATCCAGACAAGGGTAAGAACGTGTCTTTCAGCACAACGGAATTTGAATTGTGATGATAAAAGGGCCAGAAACCATGCGCGCGTTTGTGAATCCACCACAAATGTAGTAATATCAATAACCGTTTCTCGTATAGGCACAAGGTCTGAAATTTTGGGAGAGGGGTTAGAATGAAAGATCGAGCCATTGCGCTCAGTTGGTACTTATTTTATCGACCACGAAAGAATGAAAAGTAAATTTGACCGTAGATCTATTTAAATTCAGATGGTCAAACGCCGAAAGAATTGCCGCAAAACACTTTATAATTATCCCCACTTAAACGAGGATCTTCTGTTAGAACAAACATTACTGCGATGGTTAGCATAAGAGAAACACTAATATTGGCTTGTATAATAAAAAAAAAGGCCTCTGAGTGAACAAATCAAGTCGGAATGTATAAAGAGAGACAGTATTCGCAGTCAAGTCGCAACCCGTCATAACTAGATATATTAAAATATCCGCAAGTCTTTCAATATATTAATAAAAAGCCACTTCTGAAGTGTGATTTTTAAAAAGAAAATGCACCAGGTATTGGGATGACCGACACAAGATTCGACAAATCATATATGTAAACATATTAATGTAGCTGAACGTCTCTATATGTACCTAGCTACCAAATAGGAAACCCTACAAAGAAACACACTGTGTTCATCTTATGAACTATCATTAGCTGTCGTAGAAAATGCGAAAAAATAAAAATTGCAGATTACAACAAAACAAACTAGGTTAGTGTACCTAAAAGTAGCTTCACTCCTCCAATCCCACAAATATAAGAACAGAATATTGCATTCACTTCAGGATCAGAGTGAAGTACCAGGCGCAGCAGTAGAAACCGGCATAACGCTTATAGAACAAAAACAATGATATGCTAGGATAAGAAAAGAGTAGCAACAGCAGCAGAAATAAAAGGATCAGTAGAAATAACAGCAGCATCAGAAGCAGTAGCAGAACCAGGTGTTGTAGTAATAGTAGTGGGAGTAGCAATAGTAACAGTCGCAGTAGTTGCAGCAGCAGATATAGTAGTAGTATTAGTAGTAGTAGTAGTAGTAGTAGTAGTAGTAGTAGTAGTAGTAGTAGTAGTAGTAGTAGTAGTGGTAGTAGTGTGCTCATAACGTACCATAGTAATTTAATTTGAGTGGAATAGAGAGGCTAACAAACGTCTGAAGTGATGTTGATCGTCATCCATCACATCCCTAGATTGCTGTCTCCTTCATATCACTCCTACGAACAACACATTATCATTATTTTTATTATTAGTAGTAGTATTATTATAATTATCATCATTGTCATCATCATCATCATCATTATTATTATTATTATTATTATTATTATTATTATTATTATTATTATTATTATTATTATTATCATTATCCTCTCTTCTTCAAGGAAACTGTATTATTTTTGCGTGGTTTGTAATAAATTACAGTGAAAAGGTTCGACTTTAAAGATAATAATTATAACCTGTTGACACAAAAGTATCATGCAACCATAAATATTTTCGACAATTCCTTGTAATTGCTTAAGTTTCGCTCGTTAAAATACCTCACTTCATCTCACTGCACCAACACAATGTCAATCACCGCACAAGCCACCGCCATTACCCAGCATTGCATATCGTTATTAAGCTGTAATCAACTTGATGTCTTCGAAACAAATTGTTTCCATTCATATTTCATGAAACTCTAATTAATCAAGAAACACGGTGTATTTACGTTTATAATAACGTACAATAACTATTTGAGTCGGATGGTTGTTGGCAAATTCTAGACATTTATTACTCATACACACCTTTCGATGATATTTCATTAGGAAGGTAACACTGAACTCTAATTTTATTTTATTCCCTGTACTTCTCTCTCCTCCTCTTTTCTCCCAGTCACTTTCTTTCCTTCTCACTCTCTTCTCTGTCTGCCTTTGTCAAGCGTATTGTATATCTGTATATATGTTCCTGGAATGGTGAGTTTTACGTTGGCACCCTCTCCACAGAGAGGGCAGAGTACACTAATAAATTGATTCATTAATACTCCTACACGCGCGCGTTCACACACACACACATAACACACAATATATATATAGAAATCGATCGATTGATAGTCAGATAGACAGACAGAAACAGAGAGAAGGAGAGATTTAAAATGAACGTGTGTTCACTTCTTTCGTTTCTATTTATTAGTCTTGTTCAAAATTATACACACACACACACATACACACACACACACACACACACATATATATATATATATATATATATATATATATATATATATATATAGGAGGAAATGGTAGTTCATATCAACTGATTGACTTATATCGAGATTTGCTCCATACACCTTAATGTTACCTTTGCGTAAATGCTTGGTCAACTGAGGAAAAAGTGTCATACATTTGTTCGACGTAAGATTTTCTTTCCTAAGGTTTATTTTCTTAATGTTTACAATGCAATTCAGATATCA